>NW_027640144.1:0-19702 GCF_949606895.1 Notothenia rossii
GGAAATATAATTAAAAAATACTTAAAATATCTGATCAGAAAAAAAAAAATCCAGGGTTCATTTCATTCATTTGTTTTAGAGTTGTTTGCCATGTATTGGAAAACACACATAGTAGCAGTTGTGAAATTAGGGACTCTTCTGAAAACATTTTAGGCATTTTCATCAGCATGTCCCATCATTTTCCTGATGATGTTTTGTGTTGTTTTGTTTCTTTCCGTTAACTGTCAAGTGGGAAATAAGTATTTTTTTTGTGTTCAACTCATACCTCATTCACACCATCGGTGTTTCAGGGCCGGTTCGGAGCTGGAGCTTGAAAAGCACCGGTTTTTCCTGTTCACACCGCAGCGGAGCAGCCCCTTGGCTCCGGAAACCGGTTTATTTCAAGCACCAAAAAATTGTCCGGCCAGAGCAAAAGCACTGCATACGTCACGCTTACGGCGAGGCAGGGGCAGGGGCGGGATCAACTCCTGAACAACAACAAAAGCCAGCGTTTTTTCCAGTTTGTACACAACGATGGAGAAACTTAACAAGCAGCAGTGGTCCACTGAAGAGACCAGCTACCTACTGGGAATCTGGTCTTCTGAAGAGGTACAGAGGAAGCTGGAGCACAATCGGCCATTGTTGTTGTTGTGTGTGAGCTGTGAGGGGTTTCCGCGCGGTTTGGCTTTATGAAGCAGGCACGCAAACGGTTACGTCATGACGCAAACGATGACGAAATGACGCAGCACCAGTCGGACTCTGGGCTGTGTGAAAAGAGCCGGAGCTAAACCGAAGAACCGGTTCTGAACCTGAAAAGCCCTAGCGCAGAGCTTGAACCGGAGTTGCGTTGGTGTGAATGAGGTATTAGTATCCTAAGATATGTTTGGCTGTGAAAAAAATTATTATGAAGGGTAGACCATCTATTTTTATTTATTTTTATTTTTTTTAGAAAGGGGCAGGTCACATAAGATTGTATTCTTCTCCCTGCTCCTTTTCGCTCAATGGTGTTTTGGTAGAGTCATGTTTTGCTGGCAATTATTGTACATTTGGTTTTGCGTACCATGAGCGGGACAAATAACAATGAAATGAAATGTCTTCAACTCCAGAATCATGTGTGTTAAAAACCACTGCAAGTTTTCATCTGACTAAAAACTCTGGTGGAATTATGATTGAGTAACTCAGAAACAGGAAACATGATTAAAATCTACATCCACTGATAGAAATCTAACATACTTGCATAAAAGCACATAATGAGCTTCACCAGAAAACCAGCCATTTCACAAAACGTGTGAGTTCCTCCGAATGTGATTAACATGAACAGCTTTTTAGGACGACCTAGAATGTAGCAGGTGCAGGGAAGAGCAAATCTTCCAAGCTTTAATAAAATATGAGCAGTTGACTCGCTGCCATTATTACAGCAGTCGGTTTGTGAGAGTAGCAACAACATGTTTTGCAAGTCAAAACGCTGTTTATTATTTCTGATGCGGCGGCTTATGTCTTTTTCTTACCGATATACACTTTCATCTTTGCAGAAAGTACAGCTAGGAGTGCATGATCAGTCTAGAGAGTGAAGCAAAACAGCAGCAGGTCATAAGCAGCATTTTCAGAAACAACGAGGCAAAGAGAAAGCAGCGAGGACGCATTTGATTTCACAAAAGTTCCAATTGATCGAGTTCTTCTGTTAGTTGTTACATGGTTTTGGATTTCTTCATTCGGCTGCTCCGGGGTTGTTTACCAGGCCTGTCTGTGTTTATGCTATCCTGCATTTAATCTCTCTCTATATCCACCCCCTCTCTGCATGTGGGGATGTAAGAGACTGTGTACACCTCTGTAGCAAATATGACTGCGTCTCTCAACCCTATCTCCGAGTCCAGATATTCTCTGCTGCTATTTCACTCCAACAGACACACACATACACAGCTATACACACACAGATACACACACACACAGATACACACACACACACACACACAGATACACACACACACAGATACACACACACACAGATACACACACACACACACACACACACAGATACACACACACACACAGATACACACACACACACACAGATACACACAATCACAGATACACACACACACAGATACACAGCTATACACACATATACACACACACACGCGCACACACACACACACGCACACACACACCCTCCTATGGGGAAGAAAGAACATTAAACATTCACTATGATCAACTCGGCAAAAACAAGCTTAAAAAATAAGGCTGCTTGCATCATGCAAACCCCAGATACCATGAAGTCTATGTTTTTCGGGGAAATAGAAGGAAACTGGAGGTCTTAAAAGGCAGACAGACATGGAGGAGCAAGGTCTGAAACATTAGACATCATGAAATAGAAATGATATGTTGACATGCCAGACCCTGTGGATGAATCTATATGAATAAAAGGGAACATGTTGTGAACCTCTTTGCTACACTGCACACTTGATCCAAATGTGATCATATAGCAATATGGACTAGTTCAATATTCATATCACAGGAGGCACATTATTTGTCACAGGCAAAATACATCTTAATATCATTTTTGAATGAAGTACTGGAAAGCTGCAGAGAAGCCCTGGCATACCAACACTACTCTACAGACTCAATGAAATATCTTTGTCTGCTACACATCCTCTTAAAAAATAAATATATAGATTATAATTATCCAAAGAGTATCGAAAAATAGGCTGGAGACTTCTACACACGTTTACCTGTTTAATCTGTCTGTGTTTATTATATTTTACCCATTTTAAACCAATGTTTAGATTTATGAAATACATACTTTAGACCAGGGGTGTCAAACTCAAGGCCCGGGGGCCAAATCCGGCCCGCGACTTCATTTTATGTGGCCCCACAAGAGCTTGCAAAGAATATAATATGTTTATTATTCGGTTACATGCCGATTTACAGAAGCATGTTGCCCATAAACTACATGTCCCACAATGCATCTGAAATTTGACTTTTTTTCTTCAAAATATGCTTTTTTTCCTCAATTTCACTTTTTGTTCTCCTTTAGAATGTGGCTTTTCTTTTTAAATCATTTTGTGACATTCTTACTGAAGAGACTTGAAATGATTTGCCCTAGACTTCTGCTTTCAGACATAGTTAATGATGAAGTTATTACCCTATCCGATAATAATCCAATGCAGAGGCAATAATATAATATAATACATTATTTGATATATTAAATATTTGTACATGTATTTTTATATAGTCTTAAAGTTACAACCGTCCCTTTGAGTGCAACCATAATGCTGATGTGGCCCATTACGTGGTTAGAGTAGCTTTTAGGGGTTTTTGGTTAATGTAAGTTATGTTTTTGGCTTGTAATGTTTCTGTATAATACATGGACCTTCTCCAATTCTAGATGGACTGTTGATAAAAAATACTTCCTGTTTAATGTCTTGGCCCTTACTTTAAAGCTTTGTGAATCTTATTGGGGTGTTGTTGTATTTAAAAATCTGAATTAAAAATGTTTTGATGATCATGATGAATCTCTCCAATATCATATTGCAATTGATATATCAGTTGAAATAATAGCAATTTGTTTAGTTTTTTTTCTAAATCGTGGGGCCCTACTCTATCAACCAGTACACCATTAAACAGCTGAAAGGCTTGGAAACAGTGTGGTAAAACATATGGAAAAGGGAAGTGCTAATAAAACTTCACAAGGCAAGTTTTAGTGGAAGATGCCGTGTAGGAGAGGGCTATGATTATAATAGCCTTGAGCTCAAATGCATCTAACTTTAAGACAAATGGTAGACTAACACTTTTCCAATAACAGACATGTTCACCATGTACGGCACAAAAGGTCAACAACAATAATGAAGGCTCTGTCCAATTAGATGCCAGCATTCAGTAATACCGGGCACAACCTAATGGCATGCAGCCTTTATCAGTGCTATGTCTTGCACCTGCGTTTGGACAGTCATTCCCAGGAACAGAGCAGAGCAGAGGCACATTTTTGTTCCACCCGTGTGTGCAGTATTAACCGAAGTGTGGCACGCAAATGACTGCAGGTATAAATAATTAGAATTACAAATGATCTGCAAGGATAATGGGCAGTAACCCAGGTGCAGCCATTTCCTCAGTGGGCTGCGGTTTAATGACGGGGAAATGAAGGGGCAACTTTCTCTCCGGTGTTGGAAAGCAACTGAAACAGGATTTTGCAGAAGTGAAAAAGCATGACTGGAAGAGGCTACTAAAGGCTGAACACAAATAAAAGCTGTATAAAAGATAGGGAAGTAAAATGTGAGAAATGTATGTGCACAAAGTAGTACATTTGTAACTTAACCCGCACGATGCACGAGTGACTGGACCCTACACTCTTCCAAGTTGGTCAAAAAGGACCCATATTAGAACAATGTGTTTTTATGCCATTTTTGTCATTTTGGTTAAGAAAAATCACTTGTATAATATTTAGTATTATATTTTGGTTCATACTAGAAATATTTTAAATAAAATGTTTCACTATTCATACATTTTTTTTACATTTTGAAAAAAAGCGTTTTCCCATAGGATTCCATAGAAAATCATTTTTGACCCACTTGTGGAAGCTTGGGGTAGAAATACAAAAACTACAATTTCTTAAAATGTAAATTTAAAATGACATGATATCCAAAACCCTTTTTTTTTTAGGAATAGCTGGAATATGAAATGATACAAAAATTTAAATTACAAAGATACTTCAAGAAAACCACCTCACCGGGTCAAAAAAGACCCACTTATGTATCTAAGGCTTAAGTGGTGAAAGATCATTCATATTGTTGTTTCACCATACATCATATTTACTTTATACGACTGATAATCATTTCTCAAACAGAGCTGCAATGTTCAAAAATGATGTTCTGTAATATTTCATTTGTTTGCCTCGTAGGCAGCCATTTGTTTCCCATTTGGTATAAAAATCAATTTGCAGGAAGTTGCTTGAGTGATGTAATCCATCACAGTGAACATGATACTTGTGTTTGTTATTGTCATCCAAGTAACACGGTCCAAGTCTTTGCTTGAAAATACAGACATTATTCAAACAGTGGATGGGCTATAAGTGGGAGGTAGAAATGACAACGTCAATGCTGTATATGCTTTAGTGCACTTTATACATCTACTGGATCAAAACTACTATTCTAAAATACGTAATATTATCCCCCGCAAACTTTGGAATTATCTGTGTTTCAAAACCTTCATCAAAAAGACATTCACCCACAGAGAGAAGCCGTGGGGGGGGGAATTGAACCAGAGATATTAAAGCCAAAATCCACAGTGGGAGCGCACAAACCTCCATCAGCAAAATGATGGTCGATATTGCTTGATTTAAATCTCAGTTTCTCGGTCATGGATTAAGGATTTTTCTTAAAATTTCAGGTTTGGCTATCCGTGGAGATAAGACTATAGAAACAGTATAAAGAACTCAAATACTATACAAAACAGTTTAACTGATTTATATATTTCCCTTTTGTTGAATAGAAATTGAAGCAAATATTTTTGGATTAGTTAGTATTGTTATGTTATTATATCACTTTGGATGACGCAAATCCACTTAAAAAAACAAGGGGCTTGTTCCTTGGCTCTTGCTACACCCTTTCAATAAGTTTCCTGAAAAGTGATCCACTGTTTTTTCCGATATATCGCTGGAAGACAGACAGATAAACAAACAGACACACAACCAGACCAACAGAAGTGAAACACATATTCTCCTTGGCTGACCTTCTTATTCCCATCCCAATTCCTGTGTACAAGGTTTTTGTTGCCTGAGTGATTCGGTGTAAATCTTTAAAAGATAGAGCCCACAGCGGTCCTACTCTTTGACTCATGCCGTCTGGAATAAAACTCACCAGCTAACCGTTTTCCACCTCGTCTCCTCAAATGTTCTCACAGCTCAGAGACAGAGGACAATATCCATTTCTCCGCCTAGGGACCAGTTCTTCAGGGATCAGCGAGGGATTTCAGAGGTTTAGTATTTCAGCACAGCAGCCACATATGGGTCAGAATTGCTGGAAAAAGATGCTGCCTCCCTACAGCCTGTGTTGACAGTAAAGTGGGTTTTATATTTTGTTTCCATGATGGTCAGCAGCAGCTGCTGTGCCACTACCAGCGAAAACTTGAAGCAGCTGTCCGCGAAACTATCAAAAAAATCAAGAACGACCACAACACACGGAGTGAGACACTACACTACAATCAGCGGAAAACAAGTTATATTTCATGTTCATGTTTTTGTAAGACAAATAAGTTCAATAATGAATGACAGTCAGTTTTACAAAGCAAACAGGATATCATAGTGTCTAGTACTTTCTGCTATGGGAATAGGGTTCAGATGTTTTCCTATAGTTTGAAGACGCAGTCCACCAGTAAAGAAACAAATGATCTTGCTTTTGTTCCCCTTGTTGAATAAAAACAAGCGTATCTTCAGTACAGACCATCCCAAACACTTCAAAACATAATATCGTATACCCATTTTGAATAAAGGTTTAAGGGGGAACTTGTATATTTAAGAGAAATAGGAAATGGCACAGTGAGCAACAACGATAGATGCATTTATTTAACTGAACTGATTTGGCCTTAGGTTTCACATCTTTCTAAAAAGCCCCAAGCGACCCCCGAAAACATTCCTTCTGAAATGTCAGGCTCCACATGTTAGCAATGAAACAAGAACCCAGGCTGTTCCGAGGCTTTTCAGCAGAATGAAATAAAAGAAAATGCATCAGCATACTAACGCTGAGGATTCAATTCACAGCGGCATGCAGCTCGGGATCATTATCTCCAAAAGCAATAATTGATTTTCCCTCAAGAACAGACCAACAATGCAATGGTTTCTAGCCCAGACAGTGGAGGCTGGAGTGTGTATAAGTGAACTGATTCAATATTGAGTTTTCGCATCTAACATCAGTTTAAAGAAAATCTGGTGCATTTGGTTTGTTTAGTTGGGTGTGAAAGCTGTCTATTGAACTAAAGTGCACTCAAACAAGCAGAACAAAATGGCGGGTAAACTGTGGCGCTTCCACTAATTGCGCAGCATAGTAGTGCGCCGCATTTGCACTTCAGATGAGGAGGTGAGGCCCCCTCATCTCTAGGGATGGGTAGCGAGCCCCGGTATTAAACGGGCCCCGGGGCTGAATTATTAAAGACCGTGGTACCGTTAAGCTCCGACGTTAGCGGTATTTTTATCGGTACTGGAGACATGTAAAAAACATATGTCATGTGTATTATTGCTACACAAACATTATATTGCAGTTTTAGTTTCACCAACTCCGTTTCTAATACGCAAAAAGACTGCAAAATGCGTCTATGATTATTTTTAGTATTTTCGATCTCTCTCTCCCGCTTGCTTGTGAGGGGGCGGGGCAGTTTACACACACACGCAGCTGCTACATGAAGCAACACACACACGGAGGAGATGGCGGAGAGAACGCGCTCCGAGGTGTGGTTAAACTTTACCCGTCTCGATGCTCGTTGCCTAAAGTGCAATAACAGTTTATCATGTAAGGGCGGTAACACAAGCAATTTGTCTAAACATTTAGCAAAAGTGCTCCACATCCAGACGGAGGAATGCACCGGGTTGGACTGTCTTTCTAGTAGCTCTGTAGCCCCATCCACGAGTAACGTTTCCACGTCAGGTGTTGTGTATGCTAGCAGCAACACACAGAGTTAACTCAAATACAAACATGAGTTAATGATTAGAGGTAACTGAGTTATTTATTTTGTTAAAGTTTCAGGTATTCTGTTTACAGTTCTGTCATCAGATTATTTAATACGATTTGTTAAAACGTTGTTGTTTCTTTTGATGTGAAATATTATGTATTTAATTTAAATAAAAAGCAATGTTAATTTTGTTAACAATTTGTTTAATTAGTTTACCTTATTTTTTCTGCAAAAGAACCGATAAGAGTACCGTTAAAAGACCGGACCAATAAGCGGTATCGATAAAAGTAGTAGTACCGTTAAAACCTTAACGATACCCATCCCTACTCATAACTTCATGAACCCGTATGGCACAATACAACTCAGACTGGCTTACCTGTACGTCAATCAAGTGGCAAATGCCATAGTAAGGATGGATCATAGGCTAACTTTAACTTTCTTCTTCTTTTTTTTTCAATGCCATGCGATCTACTCACACTACCTTTGCGATCGACGTATTGGGCACCCCTGGTCTAGGTCCACTTCCATTTCAACTCAATGTGTTTATTAGCGGTATGGAAGCAAAGCAGACCAGCAACAGGTTTTGAGAAGGGTGATAATAGCATAGTTCAAATGGTTGATTCATGATAAATGCATCCATTTACAGGTATTGTTTTTGTCCTGCTCTGTGTATTCTGGCAAAGATGGTGCCTGTGGATTTCCATCATCAGGTAGAGCAAAGGCCACACTGTTGTCTCACATTGATGGAGCCATTTAGTATGATTCCCAAGCGATAATATGAAAAGGTCAAATTGCTATCATCAGTCAAACAGAGACAGATACAGACAGCATCTAGAGCAGTGATCCTCAAATGGGGGTACGCGGACCCCTGGGGGTACGTTGGGGTACTGCAGGGGGTATGTGAGATTTCAACAAAAAAAAAGTTGATTAAAAAAATACCATGCATGATTAAAAAAATAATCTTAGTACAATAAGTTAAATAGAAAACACAATTTTATATAAAATATTCCTAGAACCACCAAGGGGGTCCTCATATAAACATGTCAAATGTGTGTATTGTATTAGTTTTTCACAATATATCATTTTGTTCATTGGTTTGTTAAACATATTACTTAAATTGAAAAACTCCTTGGAAAAATCTGTTTTATAAAAATGTTATGTTATGCACGAAGGAGTTAATAAATCACACACTGAGGGAACATCACTATATTGTAATTATTTATATAGGCTTTTTCGATCAAAAATGTTCGGGGTCGGTCAGGGGGTACTTGGCTGAGAAAATGTTTCAAAGGGGGTACATTACTGAAAAACGTTTGAGAAGCACTGAGCTAGAGCACTTCAAATCAATAAAGAATTCAATATGTTTATCATAAAATCCGGGGGAAATATGGCTATCCTCTTCATAACCTCTTTATCAATGTAAACGCAGAGCTTTACTTCACTGTCCACCATTGACTTATCTATGATCATTCATTGAGTAAAATCCACGTCGATAAATTCAGGCCAGTAAAAATGAAATTCCCCATCAGACCTGGTGTTGATTTCATAGATCTTGTCACTCCTAACAAGCCGAGACTCACTGACCTGATCGGGGTCATAAAACGCATCGTTCCCAATAGCCTGATTGGTGTTTAACAGTGCTCAGTGCAGATAACACGTTCAACAGAGCAAGGCAACCTGATAAGCAACATTACACACTAATCAATATTAGCTGACGGCTGCCTGGGGAGAAGAGGAGAGAAGAGATGAAATCTATATCTGCGACTGATTGTTTGGTTAAAAACCCAGTTCTGGCAGTAAAGCAGCACTCTGTAGGGAGCAACAGTTATCGACAACAGAGACGTTAAAATGAAACACGAACACTGAAGTCTTGGTGATATGATTACTTTCATTATCCGCTCAGAAATGGAGCAATAAAAGCGAAAAGTGTTAAGGAACTAGGACTTTTTCAAATGTTGTTATATCTAATCAAGGCGGGATTGAAGAAGCGTGGCTCAAAAACCATAACAATAGATATATGTATAACTTTGAGGTGAAATGCCAATTCAAATGAAAGCTTCTTTCCCGTTTGACAACTTTTGAAAATAAGCAACCCTATCTTATCTAACAAGGGGTACACAAGGTTTGTACTTTCCCAATTTCACCATCTGTCATGCATGTAGAGTACTAAACACTCCCTCTCTATCTAACCACACACGGATAAGTTTGCACAACTGCATCATTCAGACCACACACACACACTTATTGACTTGACCTTTCCCTTTAGGAAGCAGCCCAATTGGGTTTGACCCAGGCGCTTGACAAAAGGCAAACTAATAAAGACTTAGTGAAAGGCAGATTGATTTTCCTCTCCCTCTCTCCATTCCCCGCCTCTTCACAGCAGGCCGGAGAGCAGGCAGGCAGAACTTGAGCTCATCAGTCATTTGTTTAACATGTTGGCAGAGATGAGGACGTAACAGGAGAGAATGCCAGAAAATACACCCTGTGCTCCATTGAAATGACTGGTGGCGAAGGAACGGAGAATAACTACAGAATATGAATTGGATGGATTGAGGGGGAACATTTGGAAACTGTCCATTCTGGCTATTTGACAGAAACAAATAAAAAAGCCTTTTTGTCTCCTTGTCCATATTACTACAGCTTTAGGCTGCAGCCACACTCAGTGTGAGAAAAAGTTTTTAGAGAGTACTTGTCCATGGACAAGTGAGTTTGGCAATTTACTTGTCCGAATACATTTTTCACTTGTCCAGAATGGACAAAAATTGGGGCCACTGGAATCTTCTTCTTCGCCATCGTATTTTACATTTTCACACATAGGGTTGGGTATCGTTTGGATTCGAACAATTCCGGTTCTGCTTTTCGATTCTGGTTATTTTCGGTTCTTTGAGAGGGTAAAAATAAGTCCCATGATAAAGTGGGAGAAAAATATATTTATGAAAACATTAAGTCAAATCTGTATTCCTATTTACAAATCACTTCATACTGTTTAATTTATTATGGTTATTGAATACAATTATATAAAAATAATCTCTGCATTGTTTAGTTAGTTCTAAGTGGTGCAGTTTGAGAATGTACAATTGGCCCAGTCTCCTCTGATGTTACACTGCAACCTGCCTGATACCTGCCTATGTAGAAAAGCGCTAGGCCTTAAATATAACGATAATAGGCTAATAATAATAGCTTATAATAATAAGTAATAATTAATTATTCGCTTTTCTACAACTCAAAGACGCTTGCACGCTTACACATGTCCTTACGCATGTGTATTACATGCTGCAGCTGCCCAGCTGCTCACTGTTTGTAAAAGTAAATAAATAGTATTTTCATTTCAATAATGTAGTTTCTATACCCTGCTTCATAAACAACACTGACATCCCTTTGCTCCTCCGAGTCTGGGGGTCCGGGGATGTGAGGACAGCGCGAGGACACAGGGAGGCTGCTTCACTTCATAAAGGAAATGGCGGTCAATATTAACAACACATGAGCTAAAACGCTTAATAACCTTCATTACGTGTCAGAGAAAGAACATAAGAAAGTTTGAAAAAGATGAGGCTGTTAAACGGGCAGCGGATCCGCTGTGTGTAGAAAGAGAGAGAGAGAGAGAGAGAGAGAGACGCTGAGCTGCACCATGCAGCGAACAGCTGATCCGGAGCATAGAGAGAGAGCTGTGGTCCGCGGGGCTCGGCCTCGCCTCCTATCCTCACAACTCTTATTAATCCCGGTACCGGACAATTGTTATTTGTTCCTACTCGGAACAGAGTTTTGCTTCCCAACCCTGCCACTGTGCTACACTTCCAGCGCTGCCCCGCCCCGCCCCCGTCTGTACAGAAAGCGGCGAGATGCATTTCCTTAGGAATCGACAAGCAGAACCGAAACTAACATTTCTAAACGAACAATGGCGGACACTGACAATTTGCGAATGAGTTCTGCCTTTTGTAAACTGAATTTATCAATAGATCAGGGCGAAAAACGTCACTTGTCCGCCGGACAAGTCAATTGAAATATCTACTTGTCCGATATTGTAAATAACACGTCCCGGACGGTGGGACGTGTACTTTTTCGCACACTGCACACGAGAACGGTAACGGTCGTATCCGCTACAGTTCTCTATCATATAGACGGTTCGGCCACACGACGCCAACTTGGAAACGCAGATAACGATAACGGGTCGCAAGGTGGGTAGATCTGCGGACGAAACGCCCTGGGGGGGGCAAACGGCTCCGTGTCTACGCCCTATACGATCATTTCCTGATAACGTTGAAGCAATAGCCCCGCCTCCCTCTCCCCACCTCTCCTGCTCAGAGATCAGCTGCTGGGCTGTCAGGAGAGGGGGAGGAAAAGAGAGGCTCCATTTATTATTCTTATATGATTATATAGTCGTTATCAATTTGTTTTAAAGCTCAATAAATAACAAAGAAGACCTCTGACCGGCACTTTTCTAATTTTGTCCGGAAGATTTAAACTTTAACGGACATGTTGACCGGTGGAAAAAAAATCTAACTGAACCGCACGGTTCCCTCGTCCCTTGGAAGAGGCGGAGAGGTGGGTGTTTTTCATCTGCTGGTGGACTACCGGAGAGAACCAACGCTTGCCTTGGGGAGGGAGAAAAAGAGCCAGAGCGTCCACCGCGGAGAATAAACCGAAGGGCAACCATGGCAACCATGCGCTGGAAGTCTTCTTCGCTGCTTTTGGTGTATTTTGTTGCAGAAGTACAGCGCCACTTACAGGCCCGGCGTCTCCAGCGCTTTCGAGCGGTCTCGTGTGTACGGACACGTTTCCGGTGCCTATTGTGTGTGGACGGAAGACTTTTTTGGTTCGTTTGCGTTACCGTTCTCGTGTGGCTCCAGTCTTAACCTCTTTACTAAAAGGAACTTTCAAACAATACTGTGACAAGGAAACTGGCCCTCACCAACTTGTGTCCTAACAACAAATCATTGTTTTCATTACAGGTGAATATTCCAGTTATTTTCTCCAAGTAGAATAGTTTAGTCTAAAGTAACATTTTTCACAGTTTCCCATTGTCCAAGGTGATATCAAATGTCTTGTTAAGATCAACAAACGGGACCAGTTCCAAACTATTCCTTCTATTTTCAGAGAATGCAAAGAAAAACAGCACATATCTACATTTAAGAGGCTTGAAGAAGTGCTTTATATACAATCAACCAATGAAATGGTGGTCGATACGTTTTCTGTGTTTACTTGCAGTTGCTATCCCAGGTTTGTTCCCTGTCTGCTTATCCTATTACTTCTACAATCAGAATAAATGGAGCCAATAAGCAATCAGATTTACACTGCACCCACCCAACCAGCACACTGTGGGTTGATCCACGATTCAAAAGCCAATCAAACATAAAACGAAAAGCGCTGGGATTGTTCCGTTTCCTACATCTATGTTATTTTCTTTTTGCCATAATCACAAGCGTCTAATATTTTCTTGGTAATGACATCTAATGTAATAATTACCCAACGTCTCCACTACGAAGCGGGCCAAATTAGATCCGCTCCACTCCAGACTGATTAAGCCTCATATTAAAAAAGGCATAATAACGTTTCCATGGCATTTTGTAATCTTTTACACACATGTATTACCTAGATAGGCGTAATTACTGCACAATTTGCATTATAGTTTAAACTGATATCATAGAAGACTGCCTACTCAATTAAAAATATCTTTAAAAAAAATAATATTTACTCAACCCTTAGTTGTTAAACCTCCCAAGTACATGCAGTGTATTGTGAATTTAATTGAGTGCATTATGATCACCTGATAAATTGAATGTACAATGTTAACGAGGACCCTCATTAAATTAAACAAATAGCATCCATTTGCTCACTGCAAATCATTTAACAAGCTTAAGGTGATGATAAAATCACCTTTTATCGTTAAAATGATGTGCACGTGCTAAGTCGGCCATTTGTAATCCATTGATTCTTACAAAAACAAGGGTTTTATCTGCAGTTACATTTCCATACAAGTCATTAAGATGCTGCAAGAGATATCGCTCCGTGAATTCTCATCTGGAAACCTTCGTGCCCTCTTTTGTACCAGGAAGTTAAGAAATGAGTCTCCTTCAGTCAGCTAAAACCCTTTAAGAGTCTCCCATTTTAGCGCAGTGGTGGGAGAAGCCCCAAATCCTTTCTTCCTTTTTTTGAGCAACAGACCAGTTCAATCCTTATCTTTATTTTTCAGACGTGGATTTGTGAGGCAGCTTTAAAGAGAACACCAGCAGCTCCTAGGGTGGATTTCAACTATAGTGAGCTTAAGAATTTGATGCAAGGGTAGGTTTTATTGGATCATCTATCAAATTCAATCCTGTTTACGGGTTGTAATGGATGTCTAGCCGTCTCATGAAAGACAAATTACCTAATGAACTATGTCCTCTGTAATGCCAATCCTGCGAAGATAGTCCAAAGAGGCAGTTTCTTGAGCGCTGCATAATCTCCTTCCCTGTGTTTGGAAGCCCTCTGCGGTAGGCAGGTGTATTGATATATCCATTAAAGTAAAAACACCATTCAGTGAGGGCAACAACTTCTGGAATTCAAACTATGGGAGGACACGGTACTACAGCCTTGGTGTTGTGCAAGCTGACTCAACATGTGCTTACTGGTTCATTTAGGCCTTTCTTAATAGTATTAGACACACTTGCATTTTGTCTGCTATGACAAGATACAAATGTATTACATAAGGAAAAGGCACTAAAGCAAAAGTAGGTGCAGGGTTTGCTCTATTTAGTGCCACAGGGCCTGGATTATTACCGTTTTGTGGATGTGTGGTAACACTCAGGTTCACAGTACAAAAACAGGTGTTGACTTTACACTAGACCAGGGTTGTCAAACTCAAGGCCCGGGGGCCGAATCCGGCACGTGACTTAATTCATGTGGCCCCGCAAGAGCTGGCAAAAAATATAATATGTTTATTACATGGTTACATGCAGCTTTACAGATGCACGTTACCCATAAACTACATGTCCCGCAATGCATCTCAAATATGCCTTTTTTTTTTTTCAAAATATGCTTTTTTTCTCAGAATATTTTTTTTTTTTCAAAGTCTTTATTTTCCCCCCAAAATTTCACTTTTTCTCCCCTCTAGAATTTGGCTTTTCTTTTTAAATAATTTTTGTGACATTCTCACTGAAGATACTTCTCCGAATTTCACTTTTTCTTCTTCAAAATATGCCAATTTCTTAGAATTTGGCTTTTTCTCAGAATTTCACTTTTTTTCAAAATGTCACTTCTTTTTATTCAATCTTTAGTTTTTCTCCAGAATGTGGCTTTTCATTTTAAATCATTTTGTGACATTCTAACTGAAGAGACTTCCAATTATTTGCCCTAGACTTCTGCTTTCAGACGTAGTTAATTAGGAAGTTATTACCCTATCTGATAATAATCCAATGCAGAGGCAATAATGTAATATAATACATTATTTTATATTAAATATTTATATATGTATTTTTATATAGTCTTAAAGTTACAACCGACCCTTTGAGTGCAACCATAATGCTGATGTGGCCCGTGATGAAATTGAGTTTGACACCCCTGCACTAGACTGTGATTGTGAGAGTGTCTTTAGACTGTAGCAACATTGATGTGATCGTTTGTTGATCTTTATTTCATTTGTAATCAGATATGGCCCAGTCACAGTGATTCACCTGTGATATGATTATGCAGGGCCGATTTAACGCTACAATAGCAACACCATGGGTCTGAATTGAATGTATTAAAACATTAGGATGAGAATATTTGTAATTAATATAATTACCATGCTTTCAACAGTGAATAAAGGTGCCCCGTCGTGCTCTCAAATGAGTTTCAAAGGCTTTTTGAACTGAAACGACGCTTTAAGGGGCATGAAATTGGACAAAATTAAAAGAAAAATGAACAACTACAATAAGCTTTAATGAACAAATAAAACAGAGGTTCAATAACCCGTGAGTTAATAAAGACCTTTACGTCTCACCGTGTCCTTTTGTTCCTCTTCATGTCTTTCCTGTTGACCTTTTCAATCATCAAATTAATGACTGCATGTCTGAAACAATATTTCCAATTATGTTCGCGAAATGCACACTTTCACACCGCCTGCATATCAAGTCCATTCAAATGAATGATTAGTCAAATGTGCAGTATACAGCTGTGCATAATGACTAGTATCTATTATAACACACCCTCCTCCTCCTCTTCCCCCCTTAGCGCTGCTGCAGGACGCGGGCTGAATTATTTAGCTTGTGTACTTGGCTTGCCTCTCTCCTGGTAAATTGAACTGGGCACACAGCAGCACACTGCCAACGCATGTGTCTGGGAGGTAAGAGGAAAACAAACTGCTTCACAGCTAGAGTGCAAACCACTGGGGGGGTGGGGGGGAGGGGGTGCCGTACTAGACTCACCTCTCAACCTTTATTTGAACAAAGCAGTTTCAGTTTCATCTGAGGGGTCACTTGTGTTTTAAAAGTTAAGTGCACATCACCTTTGTTCATAGAGTCAGGCAGGATCATATATCATCATTAGGGTTGGGAAGTGAAACTCCAAATAACAACAAATCTAAAAAAGCTCAATACTGGGCACACACGAATTTAGGTTCCTTTCAATATTGACTTGTAAACAGGAATGGTAAATGGAATGTATTTAAATAGCGCTTTATCAAGTCTTTACATCCCACAAGAAATCATCACACCCATTGATAATGAGCAATGGGCACTTTTGCTCAAGGAATATTCCATTAAAACACACATTCATACAGCGTTGGCCTCGCCATCGGGAGCCACTTGGGGCCCAAGGAAACATCGACTGGACTGCGAGGTTTGGGATCTAATCAATCCCACAACGTTCTGATTGAAAGTCGACTGCACTCCCTCTCAGCCACAGTCTCCAACTGATTCGTTAAAGTGGACCTATCATGCTATATTTGAATAATATATTGTAGGGCAATACCTATATAAAACATGTCAGTGAAGTTTTTTTTTCAAAATACCAAACAGATCATGCATTTTAACCATGCCTCATTTCGCTCTATTTGCTGTATTCCAGCCCTGTCTTCACAAGGGCTGATTCTGTGGCAAATGAGCTGCAGCTGACCACGTCCCCCTGCAAAGGAGGGGGGCGAAGCACAAGCGTCATGTTACCATGCTGTTACCAAGCTGTTACCATGCTGCTACCATGCTGCTACCATGCTGCTACCATGCTGCTACCATGCTGCTACCATGCTGTTACCATGCTGTTACCATGCTGCTACCATGCTGCTACCATGCTGTTACCATGCCACGCAGCCTCTCATTCCCCTGATAGGTGGAGAATTGCCCATATAACTACCGGAACTAACTACCGGAACCGGAAGAAGTGTACGCTGGCGCGACTAGCTGCCGCTGCTCTCCGGTTGCCGCTGCTCTCCGGTTGCCTTTTTTATTGTTTTTACGATTCTCTGTATAGCTTGCAGCAGATCACCTATCTGTGGCGAACGGGATACTGGTGGTCTCTACTCTGGGCTACTGTCAAAACGATCTAGACTGTTCAAATTTAGCGTGTTGGCGTTCTACTCACCTGAGTTACCTGGCCACTGCTACTGCTGTTCGGTGAACGTACATCTGCCCGTGCATCATGTGGATCTACAAACTCGCTGTGAGCTCTGTGCTCCTGTGGACTATCCTGTCCATAGTGATTTATCCAGCGTCATCTCTGATCCAATATATGAGCACGGAGCTCCTCCAGTTTCGATTCCTCCGGCTTGATCCCCCGCCTGTACTGCACTACTTCCCGGACATCGCCCGCCGTCCTCATCGGAGGTACACCCATCGCGGAGCCGGACGAAGTGTCCACATCGATGACTCCACTGCTATCAACTCCATCTGGTCTTCCACCCGCCGTCGCCCTCGGAGAACCATCCGTAGGAAGGTGGATCACAGCTCGTTAACTCGCCTGGCTAGGTCGGTTAACGTTGGCTTCTCCAACCAGCAGTCCGACGTCAAATTTGGCTTATTTAACATCCGCTCCCTCACTGGCAAGGGATTACTTCTACAGGACCTCCTCCGTGACTGCAAGTATGACTTCCTTTGTCTAACAGAGACATGGCAACATCCTGATGATTATTCTCAGTTAAACGAGTCAATTCCCCCTGGGTTTGTTTACACCTGTCAACCCCGTCTCACCGGCAGAGGAGGCGGTCTCGCGATATTACACCGCGAGACTTGGAAGGTCTCAGCTGTCACCGTGCCAGTGTCACGCTCATTCGAGTCCGTGGCTATACAACTAAATGGACCTACTCCAACTATTTTAGTCATTATATACCGCCCACCCAAACCTAACAAGGACTTCACTGATGAATTCACCACACTTCTCACTCACATTTGTTCACTCTCATCCAATATCATTCTGTTAGGTGATGCTAATATTCATTTGGACAAAATTAATCTTTCTCTCACTAAGGACTTCATCTCATGCCTGGACAGCTTTGGTCTTCAACAACATGTTGACTTCCCTACTCATTCGAAAGGTCATATTCTGGACATAGTCTGTTGTGCTGGTGTCACTCCCCTAAACTGTTCTGCTGTCTGTCTCCCCATCTCTGACCACATGCTCATTTCATTTAATTTAAGTCTGTCACTGTCCAAAATCAAACTGTCACGCACTATGTCCTTCCGTAATATCAAAAACATCAATGTAACCGACCTCACAACTGGTATTGACTGTTTTCCCACCATCACCCCCCCATGTACCCCGGAACAGCTGGTTCTCTTGTATAACAATGGTCTCCAGACTCTGTTAAATTCACTTGCCCCCCTCAAATCCCGGACTGTTTCATTCCCCCACTCTGCTCCCTGGTTCACCCCCCACCTACGTCAGCTGAAAGCCGAAGGTCGTCAGCTGAAGAGGCTTTTCAGCAAAACCGGACTCACCATACACAAACAAATGTACCATACCCACATCCTCATATACAAAGATGCCCTCTCCTCAGCCAAATCCCAATATTTTACAGCAAAAATTACTGCTGGTGCTGGAAACACCAGGGCCCTGCACTCAGTGGTCAACAAATCACTCCGCCCCCCTGATTCCCTCCCCCCACACTTTTACTCCACTGACCACTGCAACTCCCTGATGTCATTTTTTAACACAAAAATAGACACCATTCACCAGCAACTGACCCCTCACACGTCCAGTTGTCCACCTCCTTTTGTCCCCCACCCCCCCCTCTCTCTACCTCTCTCCTGCTTCGAACTCCCCTCTGCTGCGGATTTATCCAAAATCATCCGGAATTCCAAGCCATCCACCTGCCAACTTGACCCCCTCCCATCCTCCCTGGTTATAGCCTCCCTCCCCTCACTGCTGCCCCTGATAACTGCCATTATTCACTCCTCCCTCACCTCTGGTTCTGTCCCCTCAGCCCTCAAAACTGCAGCTGTCACACCGTTATTAAAGAAACCTGGTCTAGATCCCAACATCTTCAACAACCTCCGCCCCATCTCCAACCTACCTTTTCTCGCTAAAATACTAGAAAAAGCAGTGGCATCACAGATTCAGACACACCTCACCAACAATAACCTTTATGAACAGTTCCAGTCCGGTTTTCGCCCCCGTCACAGTACAGAAACAGCCCTCATTAAAATCACAAACGACCTCCTGATAGCAGCTGACTCTGGACAATTATCCATCCTCATCCTCCTTGATTTAAGTGCAGCCTTTGACACCATTTCCCACTCCACCCTCCTTGACCGACTTACATCCATTGGCTTATCTGACACACCCCTAGACTGGTTTCACTCATATCTCTCCGGCCGTACTCAGTTCATTCAGTTAAAATCATTCACATCCCATCCCTCCCTCATCTCCTCCGGTGTCCCCCAGGGCTCTGTCCTTGGCCCCATCCTCTTCATCATCTACCTCCTCCCCCTTGGACAGATTTTCCGTAAACATAACATCAATTTCCACTGCTATGCGGACGACACCCAGCTATACGTCTCCTCCAAACCCTCTTCCACCTTCCCACCCCCCTCCCTCTGTACCTGTTTACAGGAAATCAAATCCTGGTTCACCTCAAATTTCCTAAAACTCAACAGTGATAAAACTGAGGTAGTCCTCATTG
>NW_027640143.1:0-9000 GCF_949606895.1 Notothenia rossii
TCTTTGGGAAATTATAATTCTGAACCGAACTGATACGTTTTTATAGCCTAAACTTGAAGATATGTTTGTTGTTTACACACTCTAGTTTACTGTCCGTTTCTCTCTTATCACCGTTACACCCCTATTATGTACACAAACAAAATGACGACAAAGCAATTCACTGTATTCTAGTGGTGGAACTTCAATTTGAGCAAAATGCTAGCCATCAGGATTTTTTTTGACCACCATGTAAGGTATGTCAGGCGGACTTCTTCCAGGGCTTTTGGTCCAGTTGATCTTGGACTTCAGATGCGGACTACTTGATGCGGCAGCAGGGCAGGCAGGCGTGATGGAAACAGTTGATGTTCTGTCCGCCATCCAGACCCCCTTGTTTATTTCCACTCTCCCATTTAAACAGTGCGGGTTCTGCGTGAATAAACACGAAGCCCTGACGCAAGCACTTTAAGATCTGCTACTGCTGAGCTTCAAAACCCATACTTTATCCCACAATACCCAGCCTGCCTCATGAAGGCGGCAGGTAATTATTTTCAGTTGTAGGTTAATGAATGGAAACTGGTGCCCTGCCTGGAGCAATAATGCTTCTACAGCCAACACAAAAACTAGAGAGGAAAGGCAGAACTACTAATAGTTAGGGAAAGTTAGGTATTTTTTTAGCCATATCGTGAAATAATTTATTACCAATAGCTTTTTTTACCATATGTTCCTATAGGTGTCTAGTAACACCTCCCGATTTATCCACAGCCAAATCCTCTGGGAATTGCCTTGAGAGCCAATCAAAGTTAGGGTGCCCATAGGGCGTGGGTAAAAATAGTGAAAAAAATGTTTCTACCAAAAGTGACTTTTGAGATGTCTAACTAGGGGTTTTTAGGGGTGCTGAATCTGTCCCAGTCATTGGTTTTGAGTAAAAATGACTCCAACTCCATAAACAATCCATAAAAAGTGGTTTTATTGAACAATTGCAAATCAAAACTAGCGTTATTAGTTGACATTTTAACAAACCTCATCAAACTCCCCTGCATCTCCCTCACTATTATTATCATCTGGCTGGTTGATGTTCTGGCAAGAGTTACCATGACAGTTCCCACAAGCAGAAATACATTTGACTCCTTGCTTTTTACAGCAGCACCTGAGAGTGCCACAGTCACCTGCGCAGTTGCAGCAGACTAACTTCAGAAGGTAATCTGGTGCCATGGGATCTGTTGTAGGGACTGGTTCATAACCATGTTTTCCTTGTTTCCATCCATACTCAAGGACATCCAAAGATGGACTTTGTAGCATTAGCCAATCTCTGGTCTGGAGATATGCCCGCAGTGAGTGCTGTGCTGCAGCTCCTGTAGTTGGAGGCAGTTTCTCAGGCTTGATGCTCCCAGCTGCCGCCCGCTTGCTGAAGATATCAAATCTTAAATCTTCCAAATCTCCAGATGGATTACCACGGAATATGTTCTTGAACAGTTCGCAGCCAGCTTCGATGATGTCACTTTTCTTGGCTCTGATGTCACAGAACACATCCATGGCCCGCTCTGATTTGTCAGTCTGGCAGAGCTTGCTGAGCAACGTTGGTTTGCTAAACCCAGAAATTGCTGATACAGTATCACAGCCAGAGAAGCTATGTAGGAATATAAGGTATTTACGGTACCTCTCCGGGAGTGCCTCTCGAATCTTTCTGACATCATAAGATGTATCTTTAGCTGTCGTGAGGAAGACCGGGTGGTTTGCCCTATGATGGACCAGCATAACCAGGACGTCTGTGTCCTCAGCCCTCACCTCAACAGAAGACTCTATTGCCTCATTTAGTGCTGCAGACACGATGGAGGTGTCAGCATCATCAGAGCATAGTTGAACACTGATCCTAGCTCTTTGGAAGGTCTCAGCAAGGAGCAGAATGAGCTGAGCCTTGTTGTTCTTGTTGTCAAGAAACCTTTCCCGCGGAATGATGTTTTTTAAGTCTGGACGAATCTGAATGTCACAGCATGCATTCTTGGTTCGTCTCAGGTGGTCATGGTCCTTGGTGGAGCTACCATATCCATCAAAGACCACAGTGATCCGGACGTGCTGGCTACCCATGGACATCACAAACCGGAGGTAGCTCTCAGTGATGTCCTTCCACGTGAGGTTAGCCTCCCATTTGACGCTGTGCAGGAGCCAACCGCCATCAACCACCAGGCTTGTGCAGGTTAGTTTTTCAACAGGCTCCACAAAAGCCTTCAGGAACTTTGCTAGGGCAGCCTTGTCTGGCTTTCGCAACTTCTGATTCTTGTCAAATAGAGACATTGGTGTTGGCGTCAACTCAAAGCGCAAAGCTTCTTTGGTCTTGACTTCACGCTCACTAATGATGATGAGGCGGTTGAAGAGCTTGAGTGAGTCAGTGATTAGCTTCTCTCCATTGATTTTAGGAGCAGATCTGAGGCTTGCCAATGACTTGACCTTGTGCTTGGTTTCCATTGCATCCAGAACAGTTTTCCCATCCATCTTGGCCTGTATGGCTCTGCCAACCTCCTCTGCCTGATCAGCATTGACTGAGTCCCCAGGAGTGCTGCTGAACCCCGTCGAGAAAGATACCAGGGTCTTACTGTCCCGTATGGAATCAAAGGGGTTGACTTCCTCCAACCATCCAACTATGGCATTAACAGAGTCATTGTCTTTCTCCATCTGGGCTTTTGTGATGTCTGTGTGGATAGGTACCCTACGTTTGTTCATTACTCCTTCAAGCTCCTGGTGAATGAATGAGAAGTGGTTGAGAGTCTGAACCCAACACTTGTGAGCAGATTTGTTCCGGAACCGCCCTCTGCTTAAACCACCTGAGGATTTGGCCTCACGCATGAGTGTGGTTTCTATTGTGATGTCAGTCCATGTGCCTGACCACTCATGGTCTGAGAACCGGACTACATGGTTGCCATACACAGTAAACTTGGACAGAGTTTCCTGGAACATGGGACAGTCCTGTCGCTGCTGCATTAGTTGTACATAGAGCCTTGCTCCCTTTGCGTACTGATGGTGCCCTGCTGCTGCAAAGGTGTTCAGCATTCCAATGATGCAGCTGAGGTGACCTGTGTGGTCTGGGACACGCTCACTCCTGATAAATACCTTGATTAGATCGATTCTGCCATAGTACCAGACCCAGAGTGCAGGTGTTCTTCCAGCCTTAGACAAAGTCTTCAACCTCTCCTCCATCCTCTCCTTGAACACAGTGACTATCCTTGGTGTGTCCATGGAACCTGTTAGAGATAGACAGTTTTAATTGTATTACTACATAATGAGAAAATATAATTCGGCATACTCCGAGATAGTTTGAGACACAGATTAGGGAAAGGTCAAATTACCTCTTTTCATTTCTTTTGCAGTCCTGATGAAGTTCTCCATGTCTTCATAGTCCTGCTCGCTGAACGCAACATCTTTCAGCAAAAACTTGGTAATTGCCGCTGATGCAAGAAGGTGGAACCGGATGGCCTTAGCATAAGCCCTGCCTGAGAGAATGTGTTCTGCAGTGTTGCTGCCTGGGTAAACTAGCTGTATCAGCTCTTGCAGCCCTGAGTCTGCCATAATAACCCCAATAGAGCCCAGGAAGCTTTTCAGGAGATGAAACCCTCCTAGTCTAGTGATGATGGGCAAGTCAGACTGGAGAACTATCTGAGTTGCTTTCAGCCATATTGGCATGTCAAATGTGATGACAGCAGGAGACTGACCGCTGCGTAGGCACTCCATTAGAGTAGTGTAGATGGTTCTGTACTCGTTTGGGTCACCCTCAATGATTGGAAGAAACTCAATGAGGGACTTTTTCCTGCATTCAGTTTGATGTATGGATTTCATGAAGCCATTCCAGTTCGGATGTTCAAATGTGGCGTTGTAATTCTTGATAGCCCATCCTGCCATCCAACCAATGTCCCCTGACTTCAAAACCGGAGGGTCTTGGTGGAGATCAGCTATGGGAACCAAACGGATGTCTGCCAATCCTGCTTTGTTTTTTGGTACAAAGGACAGTATTTTCACCTCTGTTGCTTTGAGAGTTGCTACCTTTTCCTCAACTGCCATGTTCCTCCTTGGTATGGTTGTGTGAAGCTCATGTTGTCTTGTTGCTGGAGCAGGAGAAGTTACTCTGATCATGCCCATTGCATGGAATGCTGTGTTTCCTTGTAGTGAGGCAATGTTGAGATCTATATTATCACCAACACATTGATGAACAGTGCTATCGGCAGGAACAAAGAGGGCAAATGTTTGCTGATTCTCTTCATGCATTCCAGAACCACTCTCCTCTTGCTCCTCTGGCTGTTCTGCAGATAGGACTGCATCGACCTCTGCTTCCTCATGCTCCACAACATCTATACCATCTTCATCTGTGATTATGGTATCCTGGTCCATGCTACCACATCCATTTTTCACGTTCAAGTAACAATACTTGTAGTGATGGAGCTCAACATATGATTCAGAGTATCCTAAGTGATGAATACGGTCAATCAACCACTTTGATCCAAACATGTGGTCAAGCTGAATTGTAAGTCCAAGTTGGGAGGGCATAACTCCTGATCGAGGGCGGTATGCTTTCAGCAGGTTCTGTCCCCACATTGCCACCTTTTCGTCAGTTTTTACAATTGCCTTCAGCAACTGCTTGAGGCTGTCAGGAATCAGAGCAAGTTGGCTCTGTGTATTGGTCATGCTGTCTACTGAGGGATACTGCTTTGTGTCGAGTGAAACTCTTGCCAAGTCTCCACAGATCAGATGAATGGCAGTGGAAATTATGAGGTCTTTAAGTGCAGAATCATCCATGGTTTGTGAGGGGTTGATGACCTGCTGATGGTAGTCTCGGAGGATTGCCTCTGTAGTGTCTTTTAGCCACACAATGAATCTTCCTCCCTCATCTAATGTGAAACAGAGAGACTCCTCATAATGTTCCTGAAGCTTTTTTTTAAGATACATCCGTCCATATGTGAGACTTTTGTCCTCCGTGGGGTCAAGTTCTTCCATCTTCATGTGGATCTCAGCGAGACTTGTTACACCATGCTCCACTTCTTCATCCATCCATTTGCACAGTTTCTCAAACAGCAACTGCCTCTCCTCATCTGTAGGCCGTCCGACCTGTGGGGGAAAAACAACTTTTAATTGAAATGATTGGCTTCAGAACCTTGTCTACAGAGTCTGGGACTTCTGGTCTTGAAAAAAATATATTACCCCAGAGTTTGTAACTGGGTTCTCGAACTGGGACCTGCACCGAAGATGATACAGTGCCTCTTCAGCTACCAAATCTATTATTCCAGACAGGCGACCAGCAACTTCAACTCCCCAGGCATCTCCTCGTCTCACAGCTGTCTCCAACAAATTCCTTTTCAGTCTGTCCTGGAAGCGATTGTCAGGTGCACGATACAACTTCCGGGCTGTGTCTGGGTTATAGCCACATATATGATTTACTAAAGAGAGTTTTAATTTGAAAAAAAAGAAAGACCTTTCAAACTCATTCATGAGAATGTAGAAGACAGGCAACTTACTAGGGTATTTTACAAGCATTTCAACATTGATGCTCTTATTGCAGAGGATACAAACATCACGGTAGACCAGGTGTGCTGATGGGGTTTGGAATGTGGAGCTACCAGCACTTGAAGTACTTGGCCCAGACAGTACGCTGCGTCTTTTCATCCTGTCTGATCGTTGGTCTTGAGCATCTTGTCCTTTGGATGGATGAAAGACAATTTCGTGAGCTTTTATTCATGCCACAAAATGTATTGGATTGAAATGATGAGTTGAACGGAATGATTGACAGAAAGTGGCAACAACATTGACATAATGAAAAAGAAAACCTGAACGTTTCGCAATGGATACACTTCTCGAACGATGGTACAACTCGGTTCTACAATCCAAATGGTACTTCAGCTTGGGGTCATCTCCATCATTCCAGTCCTCATGTAGTCTGTTGATCAGCATTGCATCATCTACGATCTCAGAATAAGATAATAGCTGCTGATAACCTTTGTGAGTGACTTTTGAGAGTTTTTGCATTTCAGTCCCAGGACCACCACAGATGAAGCACCTCAAACCATGACAATTTGTGGTATCAACTTCCATACTGTCCTAAAAAGACAAGACAGCTCGGTGAACAATTACTTTTTCTTTTTGTTTACTAGGCAAGGCAAGGCAAAGGCAAGACTTATCAAACATATCATGCAGAATGGGTCCACACAGCCACATTAATAGATTATGTGTAACTATGAACAATAATCTCACTTTGAATCATATAGTGAGCCCACTATAAAATGACACAATTTACAACACAATTAATGTTGATCAATGACACAGAGACTATTTATAATGGTTTATTTAGCTAAGGTACTAGATTTGATATTAGCCTAATGTTAGCTAACTTAAGCTGGATGCTAGCTAGCAACATTCATTTTAGGCTGTAACTAAGAGATAAAAATGATGCATGGGCCTATAAATAAATGTATAGCCAACTAAACTTTAGAAAGCAAAATTATTTACTTACCATGTCAGAAAGTAACTTTGTTGTGGGCGTGTTGGAGCAGTGGTTAGTGTCTTCGACTGGTATACGGGAGGCCTGGGTTCAATCTGCACGCTTTGAATAAAAGCAGCTGCAAAATACCTCTACCTTGATATTCTCCACGTGCAGAGAAGTAATTATACTGAGCACGTACCTAGCAGATGTCATTACTGTAGTGTCTTTTAAATTCAGAGTGGATTATTCAATGTGTAGAATACATTTTTCACCCCAAATCCATAGGTTAAATTTGACAGATCAATATTTCAGGGTTAAGGAGTCATTTTGACTCAAAACTAATGGCTGGGATAGATTCAGCACCCCTAAAAAACCATAGTTAGACATCTCAAAAGTCACTTTTGGTAGAAAAAATGTTTTCACTATTTTTACCCAGGCCCTCTGGGCACCCCAACTTTGATTGGCTCTCAAGGCGATTCCCAGAGGATTTGGCTGTGGATAAATTGGGAGATGTTACTAGACACCTATAGGGACATATGGTAAAAAAAGCTATTGGTAATAAATTATTTCACGATATGGCCAAAAAAATACCTAACTTTCCCTAACTATAAAGCCTTCTTTCTGCTCAGGTCAATGGTCTGTAATAAAGAATCATTTTTTTTGCCTGATTCCCATTTAAAAAAAAACTGAACCGCTGATCGAAAATTAAATTGTGTCTTCATATAAGAAAGTTATGTTTCAATATTATTCAATACTGTGTATATTGGCCTATTATAGACAGTCAGCTATTTATTATCTATCTGCAACTATGTATCAAGCTAGTTTGCAACAGGAAAAGGGACAATAAAAACCAACCAATAGAAAATATCCCTTCCCTGATTCAAAGGGAGTGGAGGAAGGCTAGGCTGTTTTGGGAATATTTCTCTGAACACAGCAGCTGTTTGGGAACACAATTCCAAGCATCATAAATAAAATATTCATCTGTCTGGTGCCCAAATGTAATTTAATCCTTCAGGGATAAAACCTACGCTACAAGTTATTTGTTGAAAACTATTTATGAATCATTATCTATTTAAGAATAAATTACTTTATGTGTGGTGTGTACCGTTACTGGAGTTCCCACTCTGTAGTGTATAATACCATTAACTCTTAATTAAGCAACACTTCCTGCTCTGTGTTCTTTTTTTTACAGACTCCTATCCTGTGCTGACCAAATGGTTTAATCACAAGGACTAAAAATGAGCATAAGCAGTGATGAAGTCAATTTCCTGGTTTACAGATACCTGCAAGAGTCAGGTAAGTCTTGCTTTCATTTTTTAAAAGTACAATTCTGTGAAAAGAGCGTTGCGTTAATGGGGCCTAAAACCCAGAAAGTAGTTAGCATTTCCCCACTTCCGGTGTCCTTAGGCGCTTTCACACCGGAGTACTTTTCCCTTTTAGCTCCGATAGTTCCTGAGATTTTTCTTTCACACCAAAAATATCTGGAACATGAGAACCTTTTCCCCCCTTTTTAGTCCCTGCTAGAGAGGTGGTACTTTCCTGGGAGAAAAAGGTTCCCATTTCTGATTGGCTCGGCGAATTGCAAACCACGCCCTGTAAAACTCGGAAAAGTTTTGTGAAGCCGCCATTGTATTTGCTTTATTAGCAAATACATTTGCCCAGCGCACCAATGGAGAGAGACTAACTTATGGCAACACAAAAAAAAACATGGGAGGGGTGGAGTGATGAGGAGGTGTCGGCGTTCTGGCGATTTACTCGGAAGGCTTTTTAGGCTTTTTAGAAGCTGCTGGGACTCCCCCAGTCTGCCAATAAATAGACTGCCAGTAAACCCAAAGCAGAAGAAGAAGAAGTGACGTCAGCGGCTTCATTTGCCTAATCCTCCCTCAGGGACTTATTCCGGTGTGAACCCGATCTGCTCTTTAGTTCCGGGAACTAAAGAGTTCTGATGAACTAAGTACTGGGAACTAAGTACGGCATAGTACTTGGGGTGAAAGTGCCTCTTGTCTCAAAGTAGAACTTTTTTTACTGGATTTATTGTGGATACCTAAAATAAGATCTGTAGCTAACATATGCGTACGAGATACTAACCTTTTGTCATATAAAACAAGAAATACCCCACTTCAAGGTTCAAGGCTTTTATTGTTCATGCGTACATAGCTACAGTGTAGTTATGAAGAGGAAAATCACAGGCTCCTCCAACAGTGCAACTTGTGAATGTCAGAAGCCTCTGTGACATAAAATGGAGGTTGCTAAGCTACCTTTAGCTTAGCAATGGTGATGCGAAGTGATAATGTAGTTTCATTCAACTCTAACATTAGCTTTTTACTTCTGCCGATTGCATTTATGCCTCACAAATGATAAAGTTTCATCAATATGTGGAGATTATTCTGCTGATACAAATGTCGAAGTATCATAAACGAATTTGCCACAAATCTTATCAGGGCTCGACAGTAACGGTCGCCAGGTTGCCATTGGCAACCATTGGCAACCATTCATAAAAAATGTCAACCACTTCTTGGCCTTTGGTTGCCATCAGTGGCAACCAGTTTTTAACATAAAGA
>NW_027640142.1:0-21419 GCF_949606895.1 Notothenia rossii
GAAGATCTGTGGAGTTTATTCTCCCAAAAATATCATTTACAATTTGGGCATTTAGCCGACACCTTATTCCAAAGTGACTTACATTGACCAATTACAGGGACATTCTCCCTGGAGTAACTGAGGGCTAAGTGCCTTACTCAAGGGCACACTAGTAGCGGTGTTCCAGGTGGGATTTAGACTTGCAACATTCATCAGCCCACCTCACTATCCATTAGACCACCAAAATAAAAAAAAGATTACACTTTTTAAAAAAAAAAAGGTTTTTTTTGTGATCCATTTGTGGCGGACGATATTTAATTGTGGTGGCCCGCCACAAATAAATCAATGTATGGGAAACACATGTATATATGTACAAAAGCAGGAAATAAAAAAAGGAACTCACCTTGTGGTAAACCCGCGCGAAAAAAAGCATTTTAGCTCCATACTGTTTCAGAAATAATCCTTGATGTGGTTTGGAACATGACATGACGTTTCATCACGGCAGCATTTAGCTGAGTATCTCGTATCATTCTGCACAGGCACAAGCTCCCCCTCCTCTTTTTTTTTTTTCAAGCTAAGGACCCAGATCAGCAATTCTCTAACAGGGCTGGAATAGAGGGATGTGAGGGATCATCTGTTTGGTATTTTGAGCAAAACACATCATAGACATTTTTTAAATATATTTTTATATATCTGAGACCCATAATATATGCCTAAAAATAGCATGATAGGAGATCTTTAAAGTTAATTTCCACCATTTATCAGAAACAGAATAATAGATTCTAATATCTAAGCTTAGCAAATCTTAGCTGAACATAAGGAACATTCATCAAAATCTCTTTCAAATGTCATGCTACTCACCAGGGAAGCCATGAGGGACTCGTCTAAAAGCAACATGTGAAACTTGGACTGAACTGCAGCTTGTGTACACAGCAGAGGAGGGAACAAGAAACATTGTAGAAATGTAAATAGTTTGAAATGTATTGCATGATTTAAGTAATTTCACTTGGGTTTTTTTATTTGTGGAATTATATCTGTGTAATATTGTGGAAATACCTAAAAAAAAAAGTTTTTCCCTAGGACAGACATACACATAAAAAAAAAAAGATTTCCAGAAATGTTAAATTATGTTCGATAACAATATGTTCACCACGCTTCAGCATACCGTTTAATTTGGATTTAAACTCTATTTGATTTTAGGATTGACGGTGCACAAAAAAAGATACCGTCTAAGCTTTTTAAAAGGTGCGACTCTGTATCTCCCAATTAATGTTAACAATTTATATTCACTGATCAGGACATGGTTGGGGTCAGAAGCGAAGTTGTTGGCAAGCCTCAGTATGTTGTTATGGTAGCTGGATCCATAGCCATTATTGTGCCGTTTCCATAGAGTGCAGGACTTGTATATTGCAGTGAGTAAAATGTGACAAGCAAAAAACAACAAACCCAAAGCAACTTGTTAAAGGGTAAATAACTAAACTAGGACATTGAAATCCAGAATACATTTCTAGTTAAGAGGTATTGGTTTGTGGTTGCGTGGATATAATTGTGAACTCTCCCTTTGTGCAGGCTGAACTGGGAGAAATGGACAACTGGCAGGAGAACGCAAACGCCTGGGAGGACGAGTCCAACGCTGCCTGGGAGGCGGAGGAGGTGCTTAGGTACGATTTCAAAAATGCTCACTAACTCTCGCACCATTACATGATTTATTCACACCTTTCTTTTTGGTTTGTATTTTTTGGTTATTTGTAAAATAATTTAGCATGAATAATTATAGATGTCTTTTGCGGAAATTCTGAAGCCACCCAGCAGTATATATTTTTTAAAAAGGCTGCAGCTGCAACCTTACAGCAATTAACACATTATTACATATTTTATCATATAAAATAGCAGTATTAAAATTCATTTATTTACTCGGGTGATGTAGTTCCACACATTGGCCAGCAAGTGGCAGTGTATTCCTTTTTTCCCCTTTTTAAAACCCAAGAGCAGGAACCAGGATTTAGTTTTCCCTGCTGACCTAGCTTCTTTTGATGTGCGCAGTAATGACATTGCTGTTTTTCCTTTTTATTTAAAAGACAACAGAAGATGGCTGAGAGGGAAAAGCGGACCATGGAGCAGCAGAGGAAGAAGTTGGAGAAAGACGCTCAGAGGATGATTAAGAAGGACCAGAAGATTGCCGTCAAGCTCTCGTAACATTTTAGAATTTTGCTCAATTTTGAGCCAGAAAGGGAAAGGGAGGGGGCGTGGAACAAAGACAATGAATCAATCGTCACTCTGTCTTTAAAGTCATCATACCGACCAGGATTACATCCCTACTTAGAAAACTGTCCTCCACCCCGTCTCCACCAGCAGCCATTTTAGTCTGTTTCCCTGTCGCAGCAGTGTAAAACACATCATTCTCGAGGGCAGAAAACACACCTGGTGTTTTCATGTGGCCAAGGTCATTTAAGGGAAAGCTGTATTTATACATCCCAGTTCATCCTAGGTTAAATGTTAGATACAGCTTTAGAAGGTACCATTTAGATTCTGGATAAATCTGTCGGGTAGTGTAGAAAAATGCTTTTTTTTTCTCAAGGAACATTTGTAAATAAACAGGTATCTGTACTACCTTTTTGAAACTCAAACGGGGAGTACACTTCCCATTCTTTTGTCTTATTTATAACCTCAAAAGGACAAAGGAGTGTCATTAATTTTAAGCATCACTGAACACCGGTGACTGCTCATGGTTTGCTTGATCATTGTGTTTTTATATTTATGTCTTTCTTTGTCTGATTTTTTTGTTTCTAATGAATGTTGCTTGATATCTCACCTTGTGCTGTACGTCCCTGAGTACACTGGACATCTGCAATAAAATTAAGGTTTTCAGTATGAATAAGAATAATTGACCATAGACTAAAATATAGCCCAACTTTAATGTCAGCTGTGGGTTCCTATGGTAATCTCATGGCTACTGATCTGCCACATTTCCCTTTGTTTGTTGGTTTTTGATCTCGACGGAACATTTCCAGTGATCACTGCAATGCTTTGTTATTTTTTCAGGGGGTGTGAATGTTACTTTGCTCTTAAACTGGATATCCTCACTGCACAGTCGCTGTTGCCATCACAGTGTAATCTCAGACCGGTTACTTTGGCCTAAGATTAAAATAATAAATTCTTGCTTGTTTTCTCATCGGAAAATATAAGTCTCACTGTTGACTGAACACCCTTTTTATGCATTGATATATTCACATTACCAGCCAGTGTGCTGTTGTCATGGAAACATTGAAAGACCTTTTTATAAATGGTAGTAAAAAGTGCGGACATGATACATTATGTCCCTGGTCTCTGATGCTTGATAAAAGACTTGGGTGGACACATTTGTATACTAAATACACTCGGAGGTACGGATTCTGTCAAAATGTAAATCTGCCAATTAGTGATGAATTATCAAGGAAAAGGTGCCCCAAGAAGACCATAGACCTACAGATGTTCTCTTAAATATTATGATAAAAAAAAGCTCTAAAGTTAACTGGACAAATTTATACTTTGGATTTTAGGTGGAACTGTCCCATTAAAAGTTTGAATTAAGCAGTTTTTTAATTATAAGGGAATTCAGCAAACTATCTTTGTTATTTTGTATTGTCTTAAGAAATGCACTTTTTCATTGAAAGAAGATGGTGGTCTGCATGGGGGTCTGCTTTTTCAACACTATGTGTTGTTTTGTTTCAGAAATACAAGATATTACATGATTATTTTGTTATGCCGAATGAAATGGGTTTGGTCTTTGTGTTAGCATTGCCTGTGTCCTGGCTCCAGGGCTATGGAAAATGGTCCACTCCATTTGCAATCAAAAAAATCTCAAAGACTTTGTGGATTTCGTGTTTGCAAAGAAGAATCCAAATGTATTTTTGGAGAAAAACCGTTGACACGATATGGCTGGCTTTATGTTCCTGTTCTGGAAATGATAAATGTATATAAAAAGCACATGTCTGGAAATGGCGATGGGATGAATATGGACTTTTCAAATCAAATAATTTTTTGTCCCATCATTACATCCATCCATCTTCTACAGCTTATCCGGGGTAGGGTCGAGGGGGGAGCAGTTCCTACAGAGGGTTTCCGAAGATTCCAAGGCTTTCCAAGGCGCTCCCATGCTACAGTGGAGATATAATCCCTCCAAGGGTCTGTCCCTTGGTCACCTCCCAGTTGGACATGCTTGGGACTCCTCGCTAGGGAAGAGGTGCCTGGACCACCTCAACTGGTTCCTTTATATGTAAAAGAGCAGCGGTTCTATTCCGATTACCTCCCGGATGACTGAACTTCTCACCTTTTCCCTTAGCTCTCTCTTTGTCACAACGGTGCGGTAGAGCGACTGCATTACCGTTTCCACTCATAGATTATTCGGCCCATCTCACGGTCCATTGAGGCCTCACTCTAGAACAAGACCTTGAAATACTTGGAACATCTTCACTTGGGGTAAGGGATCATTCCTTATCCCAAGTGTACAGCATAATAAACATTGTTATATTTAGAGTCTGAATTTATAAGTATAAATTAGCAGCGTTAGGTTAGGAGCAACTAAAAAATGCATTTCCTGCTGAAAATTTGTGTGAATGGTGTAAACTGTGTACATTTGTTGCTGAATTTAGCTGAAGTATATGAATATTGTATTAGTTGAATGGTTTCTGTAGCTGCTTTTAGCTACAAAAACCAAGTAAGTGTGTTACTGAACTTGGCGGAGAAATGCAGAAAAGTGAAATGATTTGAATCAAATTGTTACAGCTCAAATGCATTGCAATTACTTTGTTGAAAACTTGAAGGTGAAATGTTAAACTGGAAGAGTAGGAAAAATAGTGAAGAAGCTTAATATTCAAAAGAAAAGGTTTAAAAAAAGGTATAAACAACAAAATGTATAGCCTCAATGTCCTGAAATAGCTGAATAAGTTAACAGTTGAATGGTTTATAGCTGAGAGTAGGCTGAAGGAGTTAAGATTAAATGTAAGTAGTAGTGAATTAATGTGTATTAAGAGAAAAAAAATTAAAAACGCTTTGAAAAGCATCAGAATATTTTAACTGCAAACTTTTGAACCAAAACCAAACGTCACCAATAATGTATAAAATATTTGGAACATGTTGAAGTCAGTATGAAGTCTCCATCAGACAGAAAATAATAGGCTGAGACAGTCTTTAAACTCCAGTTTGTTTGTTTGTGTTTGAGGTGACTGAAAACACCTGTGTGTGTAAGCCCAGAGATCAAAGGTTACCATGGTGACGACGTTATCAAACAGCTGTGTACGTGAGCCCAGAGATCAAAGGTTTCCATGGAGATGTGCAGTGAAAGGAGAGCCTTTCCATTGTTCTGAATGAGAAATAAACCTCTTACATTTCTAACTATAGTTTAAAAACGGTAGCTGCTTGGTTTTTGTGCGCTTTCGGGTCAATAATGTGGCATCTTTGGCAGATTTACTAAAGGTCTGCAGCTGCTGCTCTGAGGATAGATCAGGCTGTATTTACAATGGGCCTTAATGGAGACATGTTGAACGTTTTTGTCACTTCACGCCCTCAAGAGGCATTTTGTTTAATTGTTTTTTTAATTTCTGATGTTTTCAAGCATAAAATTATGTCCCAGGAGTGTAGGGTTTTGGAGTTATTGCAGTTTTTAAAAAAAAATGTAAGGCAAATTTCAAGCTCTCCTCCACTCTAGGTGTGACATCGCACTCTAAGCCTTAACGAGCTGCGCAATACACACTAATGTTAAAATCTGAAGAATGCCTCTTTACCAAGCTCCAAACTAAGTTAAATATCTCAAAGTGTAAAAGATATCAAAAATCTGAATAATATTTTAATAGTTGAATGTCTTTTATCATTAAAAATCATTTTAAAGTTGGAATTAAATCTCTAGCTGAAAGTATGTGGAAGGAGTAGCATTTGGCGCACCGTGTAGGTAAAAGAGGATTTGAAGGTTCCTCCCATTTAGTTACATGTTAAAAAAAGAGTTTAAAAGCTGAATATTTCAAAAAGTTTCAAATATTTTGAACCACCATGTGCTGAAAAGGCTGAATATTTTTGATATTTGAATGGTTTCTGTAGCTGAAAGTAGGCTGAAGTTATTAGACGGCAAACCTTTGGTTGAAATAATAAGGTGATTAAAGATTTCAAGAACTATAGTGGAATGCTGTTGCACAGTATATAATAATATGAGGCCTCATTTGCCATCATATGTTAATGTGAGTAAGCAACTGGGGAATGTTATGGTTGTATGTTAAAAGCTGGTGGCCTTTAACTAGATTCACAGACCGTTGTCGTCACTGCTTTGCCCTCCATCACAATGTCACTCCCATCTGTCAGGGGACACTGCCGGCTGGCCAAACTCAGACTGACCCACTTTTAGGGAGAGGAAAGGCACACAGTTCTTCAAAACGAGAACAAGCAATATGGATGAATTGTCTTGAAAGTAGTCCAGATTATATTGGACTACCGTATTCGAAGCACTTCTAATTTATTTTAATTCACAAACTAGTGTGGAGATTACAGCATCTGATGAGTCACTATTTTGCCTTGTGAACCAAGAGGTCATGCTTACGCAACTTCAAACACATCGACATATGGCAGAGTGGAACCGGGAAATGGATGGCAAAGGCGCCAAGTGTTAGCTCATTTGGACTTAATCAGCTTTTTATTTTTATTTCCAGTGACTAAAGAAAGCATTAGTGTTTTGCAAGTGCACATTTGCTCTGGCCCAGAACCAGATTTTAATAGTGTAAGGACACAACTGTAATTTTACAGCTTCTCAGAGAAGTGGATCTAATGCACTCTATATTGTCAGCGCCACCACCCAAGGGACGTCTGGAAGTGCAAGCCGAGAAAGCTTTTACGTAACACAAGCTGTCATGAGAACACTGCTTGGTTGCACATTGCTTCAGACTTTCATAAATGTATGTTGTGCACATGAAGAAACTTGCAGTTCCTAACTAGCCTTTACATAAGTCTTACATAAGTCAACAATTGTTCAGTCATCCCCATTGCCCATGTTCCACAAAAAAGAAATCCCAACACGTGGCGAGATTTTATCATGCTTTAATATTAAAGATACAAGGACATTTTATGTAAACCACCAGTATTGCACATAGCTCAGGCACATTAATAAGTGTCAGTTGCTTTGAAGCATTAACTTAGTTATATGAACAATACACAAGGCTGTACAGAATAAAGCTCTACTCCCAAGGAGGGAAACAAAATATATACTTCTTCACAAAACACTTACAGTGAACTCACGTTAAAGCTTTGGCTGAATGTATCTCTTTCGAACAATAACAAAATTGTGGACTTTTCAAACCCAAACATTTAATTTCACCTCCTGTATCATTCACCTCATCCCAACATAAATAACCATTTTCCATTTCTTTCCAAACACAAGGACAACTATAGGGACACCAAAGGACGACAACACAACCATCTACCCAGATGATCAGCTTATACATATTAATGATAAAATAAATATATAAATAAATAACCCCCTTTATAAATAATCCCTTTCACGTCACCATCATGGTAACTGTACAGTGCAAAGTAACAAGTGTTGGAACCCAAAATTAATGCATTGATAATCAAGTGTTCAACAAAAAAACGCAACAAATCTCTCAAAAAAAGATGCTCAAGTGCTTTTAGTTCAAGATTAGGCGTGTACATGCGGAAGGGGGTGTTAGCCTTTACGCATCGGGCCTGTGAGGGACGTGACGAAGAGAGTGCAATCCCATGATGTAACAGCCTCTGATGAAAGCAGCTATGTTATACACTGGAGCGCTTCCATCCACACCATGCCGCGAGTACAGCCAGGCCACCGTCGGGAGCACCGGGGCTGCAACTGCCACCAGATCCACCAGGAAGCTGTTGCTCCAGTACCGCTTTCCGACCACATCCAGCCCCGATGACAGAGAAGGTTCCTCCTCGCAGACACTGAAATCCAGCTCCTCCATGAACCGACGGCTCTCTTTGGGTTCTGAGCAGCACATGCCGGAATCTGTGGAGGGGTCTGGACTCTCTGGGGGAGCAGGAGTGGGCATGTTAGGTGGGGCAGGTGTTAATTTGGTGATTTCAGGGGTTGTGGGAGTGGGTGTGGGCAGGTATGGGAGAGCCATCAGATTGCTGGAGGCCATCAGAGCCGTTTTCCCCACTGTTACCCCGTGGAAATGGAGCAGCTGGAGGAGCAGAGTTTGCAGGTCTGGAGATGTGGGCGATAAGTCGGTCTGGGTTTCTTTATCTTCCGTGTTGTGCAGGGAAGTTGTGCTTGAGGGGATGGCGATGGTGGTGGAAACTGTGTTTGGTAGAGCTGGTTCAGTAGATTCATCAATAAACTGTCCATCTTCTGTCAGCGCAGACACCCCAGGCCCAGACTCAGCCCCTACACCCAACTGACTAAAATCCACCGCAGTGGACATGAAGATCTGCTCCAAAATGTCTGCTCTGTTGGCCATCTCATCATTCACCAACAGCCCACTGTCAGCCATGGCCTCCGCCCCTTGTGTTCCCATCTCCATCCCACCCTCTTCCTCCCCCATCATCTTCTTCTCGTCGTTATCGGGGATGTCACAGATGAAGTCCAAGCTGTTTTCGTCTTGGAGGTTGGTGCCGCTCTGGGCCATCTCCATGCTCTGCAGCAGGGACTCCAACTTCCTGTTTTGGATGTTGATGTCGATGAAATACTTCTGTATGCCCTTGTCCTTCTCCATCAGGCTGCTCTTCATCGTTTCCACCACCTGACGCAGCTGCTTGATCTCTTTGCGAGCCTCTTTGAGGGACAGCTGAGCCTCCACCCTGTGACATTCCTCTTCAATCCAGTCTTCCCTCATTCTGCCAAGCTGTGCATTGAGCTCCTGCACCTCCGTCTCTCTAATAAAGAGGTAAGAAAATGTATTGAGTTAAGGAATAGCTCGAAATTTAGAAAAATATATAAAATAACTTTCTAACAAGAGTTAGATGAAAAGATCGATATCACTTATAACATAAAGCTTTAGCCAGTTGCCAGTTAGCTTAGCAAAATCATACAAGCAGCAGGGAGATGTAGACTGTTTGGTTGAAGTAGGTCAAAGGATATTTATAGGATTTGTCAAGAAAGTGTTTGTTCTTAAGCAGTTTAATTCATTATTTTTTAAATGTTTTTATTAGCCGACTAGCATGCTAGTGTATGCTAAAAAACCTTGCCACACAAAACCTGATTGGACAGAACCTCAAAAGCTCACATCATTTAATAAACTAACGCAAAACCTAAATTGTACAACATCATTTTGAAGTTTTAGTGAGCTTTTAAAAAGAGCCGGTTGCTTTTCCTCTTTCAACCGTTAACAGTAATGCTAAACGACTGGAGCTTCTGTTCGGCTAAATCTGAACCAACCTGTCTCGGACTCTGGTCTCAGACTCCAACAGTCTGGTCTTCAGGTGTCTGATGGCCACTTCCTTCTGCTGTAGAGGGGTGAGATACTGCTCTGGGTTCGGGGGTTTGATGCCATGATTGTCTCCACAGGAGTGGTAGCGTCCCAGGATCGCTCTTCTGCTGGTTGGAGAGATGATTTTATTGGTTAAAGAGGACACTAATTTTGTCCACCAACCCAGAAACAAGAACACATGAAAATGACAACCCAGTTAGTTTTTGTGGGCTTCCTAGTTTAGAAAACATGGGAATTAAACAAGCCCTTCAGATGTGGGGCCCCTTTTATGTTACATGTACTGGCCAATGTAATAGGCCAATTAGAATATACTGCGTCACATCCAAGTGAATTCAGCCATGGCTTGAGAAGTACTTTTTCAAAGATGCACCATATTTATCTTGTTAGCCAATCATGGGATTTTTACAAGTGGCCAGCTTAAAGAAACAGGCATTAAAATTGAGCGTTTGACAGAAAAATAAAAAAAGGGAATATCCCGACAGGTCAAAATAAAGTGGTTTTTTAAAAATATTAAAGCTAATTCTAGTAGAAACCTAAAACAGATTCGCGAATCGGAAGTTAAGCAGAACATGTAGCCTTTAAAAAGGCCAAATTTGCCCTTTTAGAACCAACATTATCCATCAGCTTTCAACTAGGCATTTTGAAGCAACAGCAGAAAACTAACCAATTTGCCTCTTAAAAGTCAAATGGCTACCTGCATACAGTAATTTCACTAGCTGAGAGAGTGCTGCCAGGGCAGACGCTCTCTGAAGCCTGGAATTATTGTCTGACACAGGATTACTGGCATGTAAACTATAAAAAAAAAAAAAAAGGTTTACCTAAATACGAGCACAGTCAGCAAGGAAATAAATCACCTTACTAGAAAAACACTTAATCTAGAAGCTAATTGCATTATCGCTCAAATGGCCTTTGCATGTCCTATGTGTTGTATTGAAGAGAGCTGATAAAAGGGTTTGTTGTTTTTTTTGGTGGAGGGTGAGTGGGTAGATTTGGACAATATGCAAAGCAGCATGTAAGCCCCTCTCTTCCACTGGCACAATATCCTAGCAACCTGGGATACTTGAGGCTTTCATGCAAGCGCTCTGCATCCCAGCCAGAAATAGAAACAGCCCAGGAGAAGCTAGCATGCAAGAGGAAAACATGTCACATGGAGGAAAGCTGACAGCCAGGTGTCCTGAGATGATGCATTTATAGAAGCTGGAAATGAGATAAAGAGGGTAGATTCTGCTTCTGCATTAAAAAAAACAAAAGCTGTAGGTTTGTCGTTTATACCGCTGAGAGATGATTTTTAGGTCAAAGCATATGCAGGATTTAGCTGCCAACAAATATAACAAGCCTTAGAGGTAAACCTTCCAAGTAATACAGAGCCTGGAGCACCATGTCAGAAAATCCATGGTGGTCCCAAACACTTTTGAGCGCCGGGCTATTCAGTTCACACATCAATACTGAAATATTTATGACCCTGTTCCCTCCACAGGCAGAACCGAGGTACATTCACTCTAATCCTGTTTCGAGTCTGTAGAAGGGTCACTGTCTGGTTACCATATTCAGACTTTTGCTATAATAAATCCCCATTAATCCAAACCGCAGCCAAACCATGACCACTATAATCCAACACGGCTGCAAAAGACGACACACACACACACACACACACACACACACACACACACACACACACACACACACACACACACACACACACACACACACACACACACACACACACACACACACACACACACACACACACACACACACACACACACACACACACACACACACACACACACACACACACACACACACACACACACACACACACACACACACACACACACACACACACACACACACACACACACACACCAAGTGAAAAGAGTTCGTTTAATCTTAATCTCGATGTAGGCTAGTGCTAAATGCTGTCGGAGTGCACCGGAACGAACGCCACTATCATAATGTCTTCTGAAAACAAATGCCCACACATACACAAATGCCCTGGCGACCAGACATCTTCTTCATAACACTAATAATATGGCGTAATAATCGGGCAGTTCGATGTGTCTAACCATAACAAAAGTATCTTGTGCGAACGAGAAAGTTATCGTGCGCACTAATTAATAAGTGCCTCGTTTTATTTAAATTGAGGCCACGAATTACATCTCGTGCACACAAATTAACAAAACGTGGCCTCGTTTTATTTATTTTTCTCTCTATGAACCCCCCAGGGCTCCGTAGAAAGCTGTGTTGGTACCTGGAGGTGGGGCTGGAGTTGCAGCTGCTGCTTGTGGTGGTGGTGGTGGTGGAGGAGACAGCTCTGGGGGGCGTCCTGTAGGGGGCATACAGCTCTGAGTCGCGGTTGGCTGTGGGGCTCCCGGCTGGTTTGAACACCGGGAGCGGTCTGATGTAGCTGCCACGGCTTGATAAGAGAGCATAAATCATTGACTTGTTAATTGGAAAAGATGTTGAGAATGTTGGTTGTTTAGTAAAGATAGAGCTCCCTTAGTTTCAAAGTGACCCCAGCAGACACTGCTAACAGATGTCTGAACCTCATACCTGCGTGTTGGAGCTCTCTTTCCAGCTGACTTTGAGGCGAGGCCCTCTCTGTTCTTCAGGCTGCCTGTGCTGCTGGAGGAGCTGAAGTCTGCCTCACTTCCTGCAGGGAGAAGGAGCAGCATTTTAGCACTTAAAGCCAAATCATCCAATTTTGAAAGGCCATATGGGGCAATTTCCCTTCTTTAGGAGAGACAGTAAAGGTAAATAGGGTGAGAAAAATAAGATTTGCACATGTAACTTTCCCATTGGGTAACTTTCAATAAGAATATTATTTTTCATATTACATTTTCTTTAAATAAGTAATCAAGAGTTATTATTTCATAAAATCTGCTAATTTGCTTACATTTCCAGCACAGAAATAAGAGTCAATAAGCTTAGGAGTCATTTGCATATGTCCAATCAAAAACATAGCTGAATTTTCTTTGAACAAACTAACAGTTCTAACAATCAAGCGTAGCAAAATAGCCCTAGATCTCCAAATTGATCATGCAAAGAAACATATAGCTTTTGGATTGGCTACTCCCCATTATCTACACCCCTTTATTAGACTAATGAGTTTCAAGATGACATACAGATAACTATATATACAGATAAGACACCTCATGTGATTACAAATGCCATGAATACTCCAGAATTTGCTAATAACAACCAGTCATTGCACCAAACACAGTCTCCCCAATTGTCATAAGACAGACACTGTAGATTCCTCACCACAATACTGAATATCTAACTCTCCAACTTAATGGTCAATCAGGAAAAAAGGGTCACTTAAAGTTGTGCGGAAATGATAAAAGACCAGATTTAAAGAGGTACCTGAGAAGCATCTTTTCCCTTCAAACAAAACCATATTCCTGTGTTCAGTGATTCCTGTGACTAACAAATATCTTAAAACTCAGTGATCCTACACCTGTGTCATATGTGGGTATACTGATGTCTGTGCTCGGTCCCTCAGTGGACTAACCTGCTGCTAATCACACTAATTTGATAAGCACCCAACCATCTCCTCAACCAATCAGCTCTCTTCCTCACGTTGACTCGTGAGTAAACAGTTTTTTCTCTCTTAAAGGGATACACCACAGGTTCAAGGAGGAGGAATAGTAACATATATCCACATGAAACTCCCTCAGTTGATTATTTACATTAAGACACTTCATATTTGTATTAAATGCTTTTTTATGTTTACATGTAAAAGTGAAGCAATATTTAGCAATATTTAGTAAAATATGTGTTAACTTGCATCACCGTGCTTAATTTTGGTCGACATTTTTGGGTCAAATTATTTTACAGAGGGATTTGTAATATCTGTTTTTAATACTCGGTAAATCCAAAATGTGGTCAACATCAATACAAATGATCAGTTTCTGCCATTTTTTTAAATATAAAATGTTCATTAAATCACAATATGAATCATATATTTAAAAAAAAACTCAGTATAAATGACCAAATTGTAGATTATAAAAAAAAGGTATGAAATTGGAAAATGCAAAGTACTGAAGTGGGTATACTGTATCTGAGTATGTGAGTATGAGAAAAAAAAAAGTTATTTAATGCTTCGACTGCCCTCTTCTAACTGCCTTTAAATATGCATATTGTCAGATAACATACAAGACACTACAGGTGGAAAAGGGTAAAAAACGTTTAGCTTTTTTTTAACTTGTCAATTTTGAGGAATTTGAGAGAATTCTACAGATACAAACAAAAAAAGTTAGTAAAATAAACACCTAAATATGTATTTTGGATGTTTATTTCCACTAGTCTGAAATAAGACATGTTATGGAAGCAACATAGCTCAGACTCTCCAAATTGTTCAGTACATCCAAATCTACTGTTATGTCTGAAGATATTATTTCCCCTTTCAGAAAAGCAGCTGCCTGCCAACAAATGTTTGTTTAATGTTACATCTGCTAACTGACATGTGACAAATACACAGTTATTGCACTTTCATCTTAGGGGAACCACAGGCATGCAGAAGCATATAAGTTGTGCTGCACACAAATCTGTGCACAAGAAGAATAAAAAGATGCTCTAGAATCTAGTCACATATATTTGATTATTATCTTATTCTCACAGATCTAAGAGCAGGATAACATTTCTAACCTTGTTTATCCTTTTTTAACATACAAAACTGCAACAACAAAACTAAAGCTTAAACATATATATATTTGTATCTTTGCTTGTGCTTTGTCCTTTACCTCTGGCTTTCATGGCCGACCTCAGCTCCCTCTTGTGCCGAGGGCCGCTCCGGGGTTCTCCGCTCCACTCGGCCATCACCCTCACCCTCTTCACTTTGGTCTTGCGCTCCGGGAGTACGGGCGAGCCGTGGGCACTCTGCTCTGAGCCTGGCGGGGTTTTGGAGGGGGACACAGACTGACTAGTGGGGCAGCCGGTGTCATCTATTGTAGACACACAGACAGTAATAGCCGAGAACATGAAGTGCGGGGCAGCGGACAGTCAATGAGAGCTCAAGGGTCAGACTACGTGATATGAGACTGATAGCGAGACTGCTTTACAACCACTTTCAGAAAGTGGGAAGTTGTGAAGTGTTTGTTTTCTGGATTACACAATGTACCTACTACACAACGTGTACATAAACACAGGTATGGATGGATAATGGGCCCCTGGGCCAGAGCCTCTGTTGGAAGTTACTGCTAACAGCAATTGTTGGGAAATCATAAATAGACATAAATATACCACAGAAAGATGCACAACTACCAAAAAGACAGACAAACTACCAGAGTGACATGTAATGACCCAAACAAGACATACAACAACAATAGAGAGACAGAGAAAAACACACAAGACACACATTTAACACAGAGACACAACATGATCCCAGAGACACAACATGACTATAAATAACCACAGAGAGACACAACAAAACTACAAAGAGTGTCAATATAACCAAAAAGACAACAAAATGTACCCCAACTAGACCCAAAATAACAACAAATGTAGAGAATTTTACCACAAAGACACATGCAAGGACATGAAACATGAGGGCTAAAACGTTTATTTATACTGTGGCTCTTGCCCTTACGTAGCAAGTGTGGGGGCAAGTTCGGGGGCCCTTTGCATGTCAGTCCCCAGGGATCTTGTTTTCAGAGATTTCTTTTGGTTGCTGTTTGTTAAAGAGGCCAATTTAGGTGAAAATAAAATAAAAATAATTGCATTTTTTGTTTGAAGTTTTAAAATGTAGCATGCTTAAGAAAAAAGTAGAATAATCTGCATCAAATTAACTCCTTTTAATCCAGTGGAGGAAAGGCCCTAACTGCATTTACTCAAGGAATATACTTTACAATGGTTCTTTATTAACTCACTTTTTAAAGGGAAAACACTTATTTTATTTATCTGAAAGCTTGAGTTACTTTTTAACCTTTTGCAAACTGCAAAAAATAAAAAAATCTTCATTCAACCAAGACCAATTAAGGAATGTGGGTTTTCAAAAACTAACCATGAGCACTGCAATACAATCGTGCACCTTGATATCATGGATCTGTATCTGAGGCTTTGTTTGGAGCTGTATATCTTACCAGAGCAGAAGCTGGTGGTGCTGATGGTGCGCTTGGAGTGGTCCGAGCTGACGTACCCCTCCTTCCCCTCCTCCTCTGATAATGGAGAGTCAGACAGAGGCGAGCCTTTGTCCTTTGATGGGAAGGGATGGAGGACCAGACGAGGGATGCGGCTGCGGGGACTTCCTTTCTCCGGTGACTTCTTTTCCTGTTCAAAGAAATGTAATATTCTTGACTCTTGACTAACTTTGTTAATTTTTTTTGGGATAAAAACCAATAACATTTGAACTATTTATTTTTTGTATACTGAACGCTAGGGGGATTTATCAGTCTTAGATATAACAATGATTAGCATTGAATTTAATGCATTGTTATTTTGGCGTGCAGAGAACTAGGAAAATTGAATATTTTGGTATTATAAACTGGAGAAAATGGTTCAATCTACTGGAAAATAGTAATAGGAAGATTTTTGAAAGATTGTAAAGACTGATATTATAAAATGCATTTTTGTAAAGTAAATGACTGTGGGATCAAAACATTTTTTTTTAATTGGAATGGGAGTTAAGGTTGAATTTCAATAATGTGCAAAAAAAACAAAACACTCTTGACATGATACCATAGTCCTTAATAAGCTATAATTGTGGAACATTCTAAAGCCAAAATGTCCCTCCTGACGCACAAGAGATAGAAAACATCACTTATCTTTGGAAAGCAATCACTCAACATGCAGACATCAATCTCCAGTGACCTTTGATAAGACTCACCTCATATTCTTGGAATGGTCCCATTGTGCTTCACTGAGCGTTTTCCTCTGTTAGAATGAAAAGAGGAGAAAAATCAGGTAAGTCATTTTTCTTTGCATGTGGCAGCGTTAACGTGGCACTCAATGCCTTAACAAACAAGAGCCCTCTGTCTGAACTCTGCTACGCAGCTTAATCACACCCACCACAAACACACACACGCACGCACGCACGCACGCACGCACGCACGCACGCACGCACGCACGCACGCACACACACACACACACACACACACACACACACACACACACACACACACACACACACACATATCCTGTCTGGTACAGATGGCACAAGAAGCCACTGCTAGCCATCACCAACACAAGCACAATTTGTGACCTCATGAAACTGATTCTATGCCAACCCTGAATATAATCTGCCAAATCAGCAGTCATTTGAAGGTTAGATGAAGGCAAGTCAATTTAACAGCATAACATAAACAAAATGGTGTAAAAAAACATGAGATAACAAGACTTAATAGCAATGCTAATAGCTTTTAACTTTTAGCTAAATATCTGCATGCTTAGCTTGCTGTTTAGCAGGTATATACTGTATTACATTACCTTTACTAAATTTGTATCCAAAGCGACCTACAATAAGTGCAATAAACCATAATAAAAAAAGAAATCTTAGTTTACCCTGTTAGCATGCTAACATTTGCAAATCAGCAAGTACAGCTGAACCAAAGAAATGACATTAGCTCTGTAAGTATTAGCTCAGAAAGCAAACTACTGGTTAAACCGAAATATTGATGTGAAGATGGCCCTAGATCAAACTAAATGTTGGCACTGGAGAAAAACTCTCCAAACTTATTCGATAACATCCTCTGGAGAACATTGTAGCCTATGTATTACCATAATGTCACTGCAATTCATCCAATAGTTGGCAAGATATTTTACTCTGGATTAGAAATTCTCGAGGAAGATTTTCGGGAATGTTCCAACACATGAAGATACGTCCTCTGGGGACCATGAGTGAGGGAAAAAGGTGGTGCTATCTAAACAAACTAAAAGAGTCTACAAGAATAGAGCTTTAAAGAAGAACATTTTGAAAAACTCTTCCTATTCTGGATTTCATCAAAGTCGTCCCAGATTAAGATGATAAATATCACTTTGCTTAACAAAACTGCACTAACTCTCCCTAACATACTTCTGTGCCAAAAGGGCTGTCTGCCAAAAGCATCAAAGTGCATTGAGATATAACACATGATGGAGCAATGTTACATCCTCTTTTTTTTAAAGAGTAGAATAGAAAGTAGAATCTTATCAAAACTTTTTGTTCTGTACATGAACATTTAACCACGGAATACGCATATTTTATTGATGCTTTAAAGCTAAATAATGCAGAATTCCTCTCATGCTTGAATACATTTGACACAATCACATCACTTCCTCTCTCCTGGTGATTTTCTCTCAGGGCCTTAAGGGGGTCTGTTGCATAAGTGCATACATTTTCCCTTCTTTTTTGCATTGGGAATGATGTAATGACCGAAGGCCTGTATGCTGCTGACGCATCACTGAACCTGTTTCCCTCGCTTTATCCAGATGGTTTTTACATTCTTCCTTGTTCAACATTGCTGCAAAAAAACATCAATTTCAGAATGATGTCACCACTTGACCTAATATAGCCACGTTCCCTGTATGAGCAGCTCGTGCTAAATCCTCTTTCTTCAAATCAGCCAGAAGGGATTGCAAAAATAGAGCAGTAACTTGTGGAATCAAACCTCCTTTAATCAGCATCAGAAATAGATTTTGTTCTGGATCGCTGACACCACCTCGCCTGCAGTTTCTCTTTCATTTCAAAGCATCCCACAGATTCATCGTACTGTAGCGTTACACAGCTGCTTGGCACACTGGAACAGCAGATTCAAGAAACCAAGCAGCGTCGTGCCCTAGCAACCGTCTTAGCAACGGAGGAAAATGCTGCAGTTGGATGTGTCAAATTGCATGTATATCTGCTTCTGCTGCTCATCCTGAGACACTGTCCTTCACTGAGAAATATCTTAGAGGTAGTGAGTGGGTGTTCATCCATTCAGCTGTACAATGTTTTCTCACACTCAATGAACATTGTGTCCATGAGCCAGCATGTGTGAGCTTAGTCTCTAAATACTCATCCAAATACTTACATTTAAACTTTTTGTGTCTTTAAGCCTTGATGCTGGGTTTAAAGAGGACATCTTATGTTCATTTTCAGGTTTCATATTTGTATTTTGTGCCTCTACTGAGACATGTTTCCAGTGGGCTCTGATTGGTTAGCTGGCCGGCTCTGTTGTGATTGGTCAACTGCCTAAAGATCTGTGGAAATGTCCTGACCCTAAGCCTATCATGTTTAATGTGTTGGAGCACTAGGCAATAAAAGTGCCAGTGTTACATAGTGATATCACTATGTTAAGATTATAACTAGTAAAGAAATAAGGGGAAGCCACTCTCTATGATGCCTGTGTCTACAATGCATTAAAAAAAAACAAGACATTGTAATAGTTACAACTATTCACAAATATTCATATTGCTTAGTACAATTTTTTGTTTTACATTATAAAGCATAATACTCTTACTCGTCAAGTATCTTAGTACTTCATACATTCTGGTCATTGACTGACAATTATTTGCTAGGATAATTGTGATTTACAATTTCCATAGTTTTAATACAGTGTACTCTTTAAACAATGTAATCTAATGCATTAATGTGATAATAAGTTACCATAAGTAGACATTGTTTGCTAGTTTATTTCAACGATAGGAATCTGAAAACAATATTATAAAATACATCATCATGTGTGATGGTTATAGCTATAAAGCATTATGAGTTGTATCTACCATGCTATAGAATATGATAACGCATTGTAAGTGTGATTATAATGAAGAAATCGGGCATCATAGAAAGTACTAGATCTGAAGCAATGAATAGGGGCAGAAATACTTAGATAAAAAGGGTGTGCTGAGATGAGAGAGGGATGATTCTCTATCCAGGAAGTGACTTTTATAATTCATGCCATTACAAGCCAGTGAAGGAAATGCATGAGGGCGGAGATATCAGAACATGAAAGAATGAAGAGTCAGACTCTAATTTAGAGCCACATCTTTGCAAAATGATTTATTTTGTGCCGGTTGCCAGGATGAAATTAACAAGCTGATGATCACTCAATAGTGTCAGCTTGTAACCTAACACCCTTTGACAGACAGAAGCCTGCACATAATGCATTAAGTCAGTCAGATTGTGTTCATCTTAGCTGTGCATAGGGACATTTAGCCAGCTTCCGTTGTTGTTTTATCCTGAACTAGCCTTCTAGCCTGAAGGAGGATTATTCATTAACTCCTGCACAGACCCTCCAGACAGAGTTGATTGGCTACCTACTGAACGACAGGCTAAGCATTATCTATTAGTTGCAAACCCAGGATTTTCAGCTCTCTTAAGCCTTAAAAAGTGCTCCAGACTACGTGCGCAAGCGATACACGATCACTCCAGCATCTCATCCACACGCCCTAATTTGGGAAGTAGAGGCCCTGGAAGGAAGATACAATGTGTGCACATGTATGGTAAACAGGCCTCTAAGCCTATATTCCTATTATCCAGATGGTTCTCTACTTTCAAAGCAGCAGGGAGTGGGCGTGAATAATAAATCCCTCTAATCTACCCAGTATATGTGCTTTCTAATGTTGATCATGCACATGGACTAATACGAAGCTGTTTATTCCAATTGGATGATGAATTTACTGCATTTGTTCTGTTGACCTGATCAGAGATGACGACATGTGATGGAAGCTGATGAGCTCCTAGGCGACAGACTGTTGCGCAGTTTTAAAATATGTGATCTTTACTGAGCCTCTGTGTTCTGACGCAGGTAATATTTGTGCTGTAAAAGTGGGAATATTTCCTTCTTTTTGAGCAGCATGTCGATTGTAACACTGATCAGCTCACCAACCCTTACTGGAAGACACTACAGTGGATCGGGGTAAAAAAAAGAAGCTAACAGCATGAAACTTCCCAGTTGGTTCAATTTTCTTTGGTGCACGTTTATGATATTTAATGTTTCAAAATGAAAACAAGGCCTTTTTTGTGAAGTGGGTGATCTGTAATGGTTTATGCAGTGTATGTGCTAATTTGCATGCATTTCCAAAGCAGATATATGAACAAAGTAAAACTGTTTTAAAGAGGGAATCTTTATATCTCTTTGTATCACTTTCTAAATCATAAATCAGGCTATGTATGATATATAAACAAACAACTCTGTCAAAACCTTCAGAAGATACAGGTAGTAATGAAACTGGCACTACTGTATGAAGGGGAGATGTATGCCTAATTATGAGAAATTAGCTTCAAAGATATTGTACATTTCCATACATTTTGAGGTACACTACGGGAAATATGTTTAAACCATTTGAAAGGTTACCCCACCGGATGAAATACATCAATGCTATGGATTTTTCTTTTAACTAGTCTAAACATGGAAGCAAAGTGCCCAAACTCTCACAATTGACCATGACATGACAAACAATGTTATTGCCTATAGTGTATCCTCCACCAGAATACATCATCATTGCATGATGTCATGTCTGAGTGAGCACTCAGACAATCATTCAAGGAGCATAATAAAGCATATCGGAGCCAATACCAAATGATCACGTGGTTTCCTAACAGTCCAGAAGCTCTTTAATTGGTTAGATATACAATATATAAAAAACATGATAATAGCATTCTTATTGTTTTACTACATCTTCCACATAATGGTGCTGAAACCTTTTAAAAATACATGAAATTCTCATAATAAACTAAATGTCGCACTTTCCCGAACAGCATGCAGCCACCAAATAGTTACACATGCCCTGATATGACCCTCCCATGTTTACATGCCTCCCTTTGTTTTCAACATGTCGCCACCAAGCTATGTTCATTGTCCCTAAAGCAAATGGCATTTTTGTATCCTCCTGAATATCCCTTTATAATGACCATCATGTCTTCAAATGGTTTATTTTACATCATAGCATTTTGTATCAAACGATGTTGTTTTTGTTTCATCTGGGAATGTTTTTAATTCTAAGTGAGATGCCTCTATAAAGGCACGCCAAGTAGGACACAGAATGAAAACAAACCGTGATGTAAACCCCCAATTTCAGACCTAAAAACAACAACAGTATAACGTGCGCAGCCTACTT
>NW_027640141.1:0-2000 GCF_949606895.1 Notothenia rossii
ATCTGTTGTGGGAGTGCTAAGCTGGGAAGACTGTTCCAATCTCTAATAAGTTCCTCTCTGATATTGAAGCATCATTCTGTGTGTGTATGCTGCAGTTGCTGTGATAGTTATACACACAGGGTTGGTTTAGAAAGTTGGAATAGTAATATGCAATCAAATACTTTTTTTGTTTGATTGAGCATTTCATGTATGGTGCATGTGTATTGTTTCTGTTCCCTTTTTTAGGGGGAAAAGCACATCTTTCTCCATTTATTATAATTAATACCCTGCCTTTCCACTCTTCCTGGATTAGCTCACCTTTATCTAACCCCAACTAACGACTACAAGAAATGCTTTATAAGCTCAGAAGAATAACATACAAGCAAAACACACGCACACTTGCAAGAGGCTCGGCATCAAAAAGCCACAATTAGCTCATTTATATATGCTGGACATTTCTGAACCACATGAATTGGACAGGAAGCAGGTCATTTCTCTCCCTGTTACATGCGCCAGCAGCAAAAGTTCAGAGGAAGGCCTCATCTCATCAAGGCTCCAAGACGAGTTGTTTTATTTGTGGACACCCGACCCCCAACCCCACTCCACACTGTTACAAAAATGAAATGGTGTGCCGTGGATTAGTCATTTGATGTCAGCTAGGTAGACATGTAGGGGGAATTCTGGGATTATTAACAGTGTTTTGTGTTAGAGCTGATGTATAATGGGTACAGACTGAAATATTTGGAATAAGAATCAGATTGCACAAACCTCCACCAAAATGCATTCACATGCTCCTCTAATATTCCCATTTGCCAAGTTAGGTATTTGCTCGACCAACTTGGGTGTGTTTTTGAGCTTTGGGTCTTAACTTGGAGACAACATAGACGCTTCAAAGAATATTTGTTGAGATTGTTTAAGCGACACATTGATAGCTGTTTTCCAGGATGTCATACCGACTCGAGTGGGCATTCATGCTAATTTTCCTAGTGTGCTTTTTCCAATTATTTTGATAATTGGGAGAAGTTATTCAAATTATTATATTGTTTTGGTAATACATGAATGCAGAACAATTGCGCAATCTAGGTATGTTAACAGAGGTGCAACATATTTTCTGTGATAGTCCCATCAGGGATCTGCAAGTGAATGGATTTGTTCTTGGCCTATGCTACACCTTTTCTAAAAGATGGACAAACCAACAAACAAATTGAAACGCATGAGGAGATTACAAACATTTCAAGACTACGTTTTTTGAAGGGCTAGTTCTCCCGATTACAAAATAAAACAAAAACACACATTATTTGGTGTCCTGGTGAATTAATTTGTTACCAAAATAATGCCGAATAATGTTCTGTTGACTGTTGACCAATTGTTTAAGAAATCCAAGTCATCTCTTATTGTTCTGTCTGGAAATCCCAGTAAGAAGAACTTTCCAATACTCCATTTCCTGGTAAATAAACCAAAAGGATATCTTAAAAACAATACATTCGTGGAATGATTGTTTTCTCTATACATCTTGATCAACTAGGCCAGGGGTGGGGAACCTCTGGCTCCCGGGCCGTATACGGCCCGCGAGACCATTTGGTACCGCCCTCGAGGTAATTTATAAACACACGCAAAAAAGAAAAACATTTAAGAAATCTAGACCGCAAACAAATTAAACAAGCGAGTGCCTGTTTCTCCTGGCCAAGGTCAGGGTCCTTGAACACAACACAAGCCTCACGTGTCATCACGTGGTATACAGTATGTCTGGTCTGACAGGGGTGCAGTTCTGACGGAGAGCACCAGAACGCCGCTCCAGCACTTCAGAAATGTCAGTACCCATAAGGAGCTGTACACATGCTGCAGTTTGTGCATGGCTGTGTCTTTAGTTGTAAGCCCAGTGGCGATCTGTTCATCTGTCATACTGATGATACAGTCAATAACTTTGTTGTTATTAGCATCTGGTTAGCTAGCTTTGCTAACGAATATAAGAAGCTTCTACAACCAGTGAGGTAAAGGCACATCTTTATATGATCATTATA
>NW_027640140.1:0-28030 GCF_949606895.1 Notothenia rossii
CCCATTGGCTCTGAGACGAGGGAACAGGAAGTGGTTCAATGCTGACTCACTTCCGTGTTTTAGGACTCGTCACTGCACCACTCTATAGCAACAGTACAGGGGAGGTCTCTGTGAGAGTCACTTACTTTACGTTTTCTTGCAAAAATCTATGCAAGACTTTCAAATTCATCCGTCATCATAGTTTGATAAATGTTCAGCTGTGTGCCTCGATAATTGACTGGTATAATAAAAAACATTTCACAATTAATAACGTTACCGTTGCTGATTTTTTGGGAAACGGCTCATCTGCGATACTGACGTCGTCGACAGTGGTATCTGAAAAGGGCCGAGCGGTAGAAGCTTGGAATTAAGATTCACAAAAACCTGTTTGAAAGATGCACATATTAAGATTTGTTACGATGTTAACATGTTAAGATTTCAACCCCTGCTTTTCATTTGTTTCTAAATTAAACGGATATTTTTTTTAACATTGGATTTTTTTTTTTAATTTACGTTTTCAAAATGTTTTTGCGGAATTTTTTTCGACATTTACACGTGGATTGTCCATCTGTTGTCCAACCTTCATTACAAGTATCCTAGTCTTTGGATCATGACAGCATTTCTACTTTCTCTGTGTCGTAATGTTCCCATTTTCCACCTTTCACATGTTCCTGCAGTGTCTCGCCTTGCCTCTACATTTAATTAATTAACTATATATTGCGATATTGCAAATAACATGGCTCATATCCATGTCCGTCTCCCTTCCTGTTTAAAACATGTATTTGCAATATGAATAGTTTATGTAAATAACCCAATGTGTGTTCTTTGAACCTGAAAAGGAGAGGTTTTTTTTTACTTTCATTGCAACATGTCTTAACTTCCTGTTTTATTCAGACATGCTTTTATCTTGGAGGTGACTTTGCGCTGTTAGCAGGAAGTTACTGCTCCGGAGAAAAAGAACGGAGATAAAGTACAGACATTAACGGAGATATCAACATCTAAATATATTTGGCGATATCAAAAGATAAAGTTTACATTTAGTGTTAGCAAGAGGCTGTAATATAAACATGTGCTTAATTAGTTTATATACTGTATTATAACTTTGCTAACTATTTGAAGTTCACTTGTTGAATGGTATTCTAAAGTAATGCTCACATGGATGAAGCTTAAATGTATTTGTTGTTTTGTGTCTTTGTGTAGCTCTTACGTTGGTTTTTAGAGTTTTCAATAAATCAGAACGTGTCAAGTGTACAAGCTTCTTTCGGAGGGATGTGCTTCAGCTTATATCATAAAATATCCATACTTGGCTTCCGTGCATCGATATTATATAGGAAACCTAAAATCCCAATCTGACTGAATGTTTTGAAAGCCTCACCTGGAGGAAGTGTCTCAGGGTCCCTTTGTGTTTCCTGCAGAGATCCACCCCTCCGTCCTCTCCCTGGTCGCTGTGCTCGACCTCTCTCTGAGTTCAGCTGAGATCCAGCAGCTGATGCTGACTCAGCTGCTGCAGAACCAGAGGAAGAAACTGCTGAGTCGGCACTCACAGCTGCAGAGTGACAAACAGCTGCTGGAGCACAAACTGATCACAGAGCAGGTGAGCAGAGAAACACTTACAAGTCAACAAGTCACACAACAAGTCATTCAACAAGTCATACAACAAGTCATACAACAAGTCATTCAACAAGTCATACAACAAGTCATACAACAAGTCATTCAACAAGTCATACAACAAGTCATTCAACAAGTCACACAACAAGTCATTCAACAAGTCATTCAACAAGTCATTCAACAAGTCATTCAACAAGTCATACAACAAGTCACACAACAAGTCACACAACAAGTCATTCAACAAGTCATTCAACAAGTCATTCAACAAGTCATTCAACAAGTCATACAACAATTCATTCAACAAGTCATACAACAATTCATTCAACAAGTCATACAACAATTCACTCAACAAGTCATTCAACAAGTCATTCAACAAGTCATACAACAAGTCATTCAACAAGTCACACAACAAGTCATTCAACAAGTCATTCAACAAGTCACACAACAAGTCATTCAACAAGTCATACAACAAGTCATTCAACAAGTCACACAACAAGTCATTCAACAAGTCATACAACAAGTCATACAACAAGTCATTCAACAAGTCATACAACAAGTCATTCAACAAGTCACACAACAAGTCATACAACAAGTCATTCAACAAGTCATTCAACAAGTCATTCAACAAGTCACACAACAAGTCATACAACAAGTCATACAACAAGTCATTCAACAAGTCATACAACAAGTCATTCAACAAGTCACACAACAAGTCATACAACAAGTCATTCAACAAGTCATACAACAAGTCATTCAACAAGTCACACAACAAGTCACACAACAAGTCATACAACAAGTCATTCAACAAGTCATTCAACAAGTCATTCAACAAGTCATACAACAAGTCATTCAACAAGTCATTCAACAAGTCATACAACAAGTCACACAACAAGTCACACAACAAGTCATTCAACAAGTCACTCAACAAGTCATTCAACAAGTCATTCAACAATTCATTCAACAAGTCATACAACAATTCATTCAACAAGTCATACAACAATTCACTCAACAAGTCATTCAACAAGTCATTCAACAAGTCATACAACAAGTCATTCAACAAGTCATTCAACAAGTCATACAACAAGTCACACAACAAGTCACACAACAAGTCACTCAACAAGTCATTCAACAAGTCATTCAACAAGTCATACAACAAGTCACACAACAAGTCACACAACAAGTCACTCAACAAGTCATTCAACAAGTCATACAACAAGTCATTCAACAAGTCATACAACAAGTCATTCAACAAGTCACACAACAAGTCATACAACAAGTCATTCAACAAGTCATTCAACAAGTCATACAACAAGTCACACAACAAGTCACACAACAAGTCATTCAACAAGTCACTCAACAAGTCATTCAACAAGTCATTCAACAAGTCATACAACAATTCATTCAACAAGTCATACAACAATTCATTCAACAAGTCATACAACAATTCACTCAACAAGTCATTCAACAAGTCATTCAACAAGTCATTCAACAAGTCATACAACAAGTCACTCAACAAGTCACACAACAAGTCATTCAACAAGTCATTCAACAAGTCACACAACAAGTCATTCAACAAGTCATACAACAAGTCATTCAACAAGTCACACAACAAGTCATTCAACAAGTCATACAACAAGTCATTCAACAAGTCACACAAGTCATACAACAAGTCACTCAACAAGTCACACAACAAGTCATTCAACAAGTCACACAACAAGTCATTCAACAAGTCATACAACAAGTCACTCAACAACTCACACAACAAGTCATTCAACAAGTCATACAACAAGTCATTCAACAAGTCACACAACAAGTCATTCAACAAGTCATACAACAAGTCATTCAACAAGTCACACAACAAGTCATACAACAAGTAATTCAACAATTCATACAACAAGTCATTCAACAAGCCACACAAGTCATTCAACAAGTCATTCAACAAGTCACACAACAAGTCATTCAACAAGTCATACAACAAGTCATACAACAAGTCATTCAACAAGTCATTCAACAAGTCATTCAACAAGTCATTCAACAAGTCACACAACAAGTCATACAACAAGTCATACAACAAGTCATACAACAAGTCATTCAACAAGTCATTCAACAAGTCATACAACAAGTCATTCAACAAGTCACACAACAAGTCATACAACAAGTCATTCAACAAGTCATACAACAAGTCATTCAACAAGTCACACAACAAGTCACACAACAAGTCATACAACAAGTCATTCAACAAGTCATTCAACAAGTCATTCAACAAGTCATACAACAAGTCATTCAACAAGTCATTCAACAAGTCATACAACAAGTCACACAACAAGTCACACAACAAGTCATTCAACAAGTCACTCAACAAGTCATTCAACAAGTCATTCAACAAGTCATTCAACAAGTCATACAACAATTCATTCAACAAGTCATACAACAATTCATTCAACAAGTCATACAACAATTCACTCAACAAGTCATTCAACAAGTCATTCAACAAGTCATACAACAAGTCATTCAACAAGTCACACAACAAGTCATTCAACAAGTCATTCAACAAGTCACACAACAAGTCATTCAACAAGTCATACAACAAGTCATTCAACAAGTCACACAACAAGTCACTCAACAAGTCATACAACAAGTCATACAACAAGTCATTCAACAAGTCATACAACAAGTCATTCAACAAGTCACACAACAAGTCATTCAACAAGTCATTCAACAAGTCACACAACAAGTCATTCAACAAGTCATTCAACAAGTCACACAACAAGTCATACAACAAGTCATACAACAAGTCATACAACAAGTCATTCAACAAGTCATACAACAAGTCATTCAACAAGTCATTCAACAAGTCACACAACAAGTCATACAACAAGTCATTCAACAAGTCATACAACAAGTCATTCAACAAGTCACACAACAAGTCACACAACAAGTCATACAACAAGTCATTCAACAAGTCATACAACAAGTCATTCAACAAGTCACACAACAAGTCATACAACAAGTCATTCAACAAGTCACACAACAAGTCATACAACAAGTCATTCAACAAGTCATTCAACAAGTCATACAACAAGTCATTCAACAAGTCACACAACAATTCATTCAACAAGTCATACAACAATTCATTCAACAAGTCATACAACAATTCACTCAACAAGTCATTCAACAAGTCATTCAACAAGTCATACAACAAGTCATTCAACAAGTCACACAACAAGTCATTCAACAAGTCATTCAACAAGTCACACAACAAGTCATTCAACAAGTCATACAACAAGTCATTCAACAAGTCACACAACAAGTCATTCAACAAGTCATACAACAAGTCATTCAACAAGTCACACAAGTCATACAACAAGTCACTCAACAAGTCACACAACAAGTCATTCAACAAGTCACACAACAAGTCATTCAACAAGTCATACAACAAGTCACTCAACAACTCACACAACAAGTCATTCAACAAGTCATACAACAAGTCATTCAACAAGTCACACAACAAGTCATTCAACAAGTCATAAAACAAGTCATTCAACAAGTCACACAACAAGTCATACAACAAGTAATTCAACAAGTCATACAACAAGTCATTCAACAAGCCACACAAGTCATTCAACAAGCCACACAAGTCACACAACAAGTCATTCAACAAGTCATACAACAAGTCACTCAACAAGTCACACAACAAGTCATTCAACAAGTCATACAACAAGTCATTCAACAAGTCACACAACAAGTCATTCAACAAGTCATACAACAATTCATTCAACAAGTCACTCAACAAGTCACACAACAAGTCACACAACAAGTCATTCAACAAGTCATTCAACAAGTCACACAACACGTCATTCAACAAGTCATTCAACAAGTCACACAACAAGTCACACAACAAGTCACTCAACAAGTCATACAACAAGTCATTCAACAAGTCACACAACAAGTCATTCAACAAGTCATACAACAAGTCACTCAACAAGTCACACAACAAGTCATTCAACAAGTCATACAACAAGTCATTCAACAAGTCACACAACAAGTCATTCAACAAGTCATACAACAAGTCATTCAACAAGTCATACAACAAGTCATTCAACAAGTCACACAACAAGTCATTCAACAAGTCATACAACAAGTCATTCAACAAGTCACACAACAAGTCATACAACAAGTCATTCAACAAGTCATTCAACAAGTCACACAACAAGTCATACAACAAGTCATTCAACAAGTCATACAACAAGTCATTCAACAAGTCACAAAACAAGTCATTCAACAAGTCATTCAACAAGTCATTCAACAAGTCATACAACAAGTCACTCAACAAGTCACACAACAAGTCATTCAACAAGTCATACAACAAGTCATTCAACAAGTCATTCAACAAGTCACACAACAAGTCATACAACAAGTCATTCAACAAGTCATACAACAAGTCATTCAACAAGTCACACAACAAGTCATTCAACAAGTCATTCAACAAGTCACACAACAAGTCATTCAACAAGTCATACAACAATTCATTCAACAAGTCACTCAACAAGTCACACAACAAGTCATTCAACAAGTCATTCAACAAGTCACACAACAAGTCATTCAACAAGTCATTCAACAAGTCACACAACAAGTCACACAACAAGTCACTCAACAAGTCATACAACAAGTCATTCAACAAGTCACACAACAAGTCATTCAACAAGTCATACAACAAGTCACTCAACAAGTCACACAACAAGTCATTCAACAAGTCATACAACAAGTCATTCAACAAGTCACACAAGTCATTCAACAAGTCATACAACAAGTCACTCAACAAGTCACTCAACAAGTCATTCAACAAGTCATACAACAAGTCATTCAACAAGTCACACAACAAGTCATTCAACAAGTCATTCAACAAGTCACACAACAAGTCATTCAACAAGTCATACAACAAGTCACTCAACAAGTCAAGCAACAAGTCACTCAACAAGTCATACAACAAGTCATTCAACAAGTCATTCAACAAGTCATACAACAAGTCATTCAACAAGTCACACAACAAGTCATTCAACAAGTCATTCAACAAGTCACACAACAAGTCATTCAACAAGTCATACAACAATTCATTCAACAAGTCACACAACAAGTCATTCAACAAGTCATACAACAAGTCACTCAACAAGTCACACAACAAGTCATTCAACAAGTCATACAACAAGTCATTCAACAAGTCACACAACAAGTCACTCAACAAGTCATTCAACAAGTCATTCAACAAGTCATTCAACAAGTCATTCAACAAGTCACACAACAAGTCACACAACAAGTCATTCAACAAGTCATTCAACAAGTCACACAACAAGTCATTCAACAAGTCATACAACAAGTCATTCAACAAGTCATACAACAATTCATTCAACAAGTCACTCAACAAGTCACTCAACAAGTCACTCAACAAGTCACACAACAAGTCATACAACAAGTCATTCAACAAGTCACATAACAAGTCATTCAACAAGTCATACAACAATTCATTCAACAAGTCACTCAACAGGTTACTCAACAAGTCACTCAACAAGTCGAAATGAGTAGAAATTGCATTTTTTTTGGGCCTTTTTTTCAATCTGACTTAATATTGACAATTTGTAACAACAGAGGGTGCTACATAACACACTTTCAGGACAAGTCACAGACTGGGAGACTTAATATTTTGTTGAATAAAAGTTACATACAATCAGGAAACAACTGCGGGTAAAATGTACCCGTTGGCGGTTCTAGTGTAAAAACATCTAAATATCAGTTTATCTTTATATACATTTGTGGATAGAGTCTTCGAAGGTATGTGTTTGTGTATCATATAAAATGTGTTTTGCGGTTGGACAGAAGAAGCGGTTCCTCTGTCTGTTAGGATGGGTTCTTATTGTCTTTTGACTCTTATTAGGGTATAATGTATTCGCTCGCTAGCAAGGAAAAAAAGCACAGGAACATGGCTGGAAACAGATAGCCCAGCGAGGTGTAGTCGACACATAGTTGAAATAGCTCGGATCCTATTATTACGATTTTTATTTGTAGTCTTTGCACACACTTCTGGGGTCCTTAACATTCACGTAAACCCACCACATGTTTCACTGGTGAACATCGCAATGTATTAGGGTTTTTTTTTTGTGGAAAAGATTCCATAGGCCCCAGTGCGGTTCATATGTCTAACTGAGAATCACCGCCTCTTTGCGATTTATAGAAAAAAATAAAGTGGTAAATTTTGCTGCTCATGTTTTCTCTCCTTCATTTTGTCCCAGGAGTTTCTGCTGGACTCCATCCTTCAGAGTGACTCCCCCCTGCTGCAGGAGGTGTGTGTGTGTCAGCAGGAGGTGTGTGTGTGTCAGCAGGAGGTGTGTGTGTGTCAGCAGGTGTGTGTCTCAGCAGGTGTGTGTGTCTCAGCAGGTGTGTGTGTCTCAGCAGGTGTGTGTGTGTCAGCAGGTGTGTGTGTGTCAGCAGGTGTGTGTGTCTCAGCAGGTGTGTGTGTCTCAGCAGGTGTGTGTGTCTCAGGTATATCTGGTGAGTTAATATCCTGTGTTTTATTTGAATGTTGACGTTGTGCTCATATTGGCTGTAATGACGTGTTTTAAAATGTGTGACAGTGCTATGATGGTTATGCTAACGTGGCCTGTTTGGAGTAAAGTTAGAAATCAGCGTGTTTAGTGAGAGACAAAGTAACACTTTCTCATTGTGTGTGTGTGTGTGTGTGTCTCAGCAGGTGGGTGTGTCTCAGCAGGTGGGTATGTCTCAGGAGGTGTGTGGGAGTCAGGATTCAATGCAGCAGCTTCAGTTTGACCTCCAGCTGCTCAGCGAGGAGCTTCAGCACAACGACGTCCTGCTGAAAGCCCCCAGAAAGCTGGTGAAACTGGCTTCTACTTTCTACCAGGCTCTACAGGAGGTGTCCCGCCTCTCCTCTGATTACTGCTTCCCCCTGCAGGGCTTCATCTCCGCACTACAGGAGGCTTTTATTGTGGAGGGGTGTGAGGTGGAGCTCAGTAACCGGCTGGTGGAGAAGCTGCTGCATCACTACAGACCGAGTCTCTACAGCGCACATCTTCCTGTCCTGGAGCTCCTCTTCTCCCTCGCTCTGCTCCAACACCACTCTGTAATTCACTTATTCCATGATTCAAGGCTTTTATCGTCATGTGTGCAGAGCTACAGTGAGGTTCTGTCTCAGGCTCCTCCAACAGTGCAACACAATACAACAGATACAATAGTGCAAGTACATACAGTGAAGTAGTGTCTTAAGAGTCTATATACAAGTGATGCATCATTGGTTGCAAACAGATGAATGTTATGAATGTTCTTGGTTCAGGTATTTAACAGTCTTCTGGCCTGTGGGATGAAACTGTCTCTGAGTCTGGTGGCTTTAGACCTGGTGCTGCGGTGCCTTTGTAACAGAAGCTTTGAATGAAGAACCAAGCGGGTTTAGTCCAAACTGAACGTTTTTACTTTATATTAAAGATCTCCTATTCTACCGTTTATCATCCATATATCACAGGTCTCAGATATATCCAGAGCCTGTCTCTGATTGGCTGAAACACCAAACAGATCATTGCAGCATTACCCATAATCCCCTCTGTTTCAGCCCTGTTTCCAAAGTGCTGATTCTCTGTCTGTTACTTTAGATGAAAATAAGGAGCCCCTCCCCACGCCCCTCTGAGAGAGATTTGGTTACAAAGAACTCAATGGAGCTCTAGAGGAGATTCAGGTGATAAGGGGGGGGGGGGGGGGGGGGGGGGGTTACCTTGGTTGCTGTTTGGCTAATGGTTACACAAGACAACACATCGTTATGACATCATCAAGTGGCCAAAATCTGATCAGCTCATTTTCAGACAGGTTTTTATAGAAATTGATCAAAAAGAGAGAGAATCTTTGTTCCTGAAACTTTCAGAGTCTCTTTCCACAGAGGGGACACATGTTGATGTAGAAGAGACATGGAGAAGAGGGGACACATGTTGATGTAGAAGAGACATGAAGAAGAGGGGACACATGTTTATGTAGAAGAGACGTGGAGAAGAGGGGACACATGTTGATGTAGAAGAGACATGAAGAAGAGGGGACACATGTTGATGTAGAAGAGACATGAAGAAGAGGGGACACATGTTGATGTAGAAGAGACATGGAGAAGAGGGGACACATGTTGATGTAGAAGAGACATGGAGAAGAGGGGACACATGTTGATGTTGAAGAGACATGAAGTAGAGGGGACACATGTTGATGTAGAAGAGACATGAAGAAGAGGGGACACATGTTGATGTAGAAGAGACAAGGAGAAGAGGGGACACATGTTGATGTGGAAGAGACATGGAGAAGAGGGGACACATGTTGATGTAGAAGAGACATGGAGAAGAGGGGACACATGTTGATGTAGAAGAGACATTAGGAAGAGGGGACACATGTTGATGTAGAAGAGACATGAAGAAGAGGGGACACATGTTGATGTAGAAGAGACATGAAGAAGAGGGGACACATGTTGATGTAGAAGAGACATGGAGAAGAGGGGACACATGTTGATGTAGAAGAGACATGAAGAAGAGGGGACACATGTTGATGTAGAAGAGACATGAAGAAGAGGGGACACATGTTGATGTAGAAGAGACATGAAGAAGAGGGGACACATGTTGATGTAGAAGAGACATGGAGAAGAGGGGACACATGTTGATGTAGAAGAGACATGGAGAAGAGGGGACACATGTTGATGTTGAAGAGACATGAAGTAGAGGGGACACATGTTGATGTAGAAGAGACATGAAGAAGAGGGGACACATGTTGATGTAGAAGAGACATGAAGAAGAGGGGACACATGTTGATGTAGAAGAGACATGGAGAAGAGGGGACATATGTTGATGTAGAAGAGACACGAAGAAGAGGGGAGACATGTTGATGTAGAAGAGACAAGGAGAAGAGGGGACACATGTTGATGTAGAAGAGACATGGAGAAGAGGGGACACATGTTGATGTAGAAGAGACATGAAGAAGAGAGGACACATGTTGATGTAGAAGAGACATGGAGAAGAGGGGACACATGTTGATGTAGAAGAGACATGAAGAAGAGAGGACACATGTTGATGTAGAAGAGACATGAAGAAGAGGGGACACATGTTGATGTAGAAGAGACATGAAGAAGAGAGGACACATGTTGATGTAGAAGAGACATGGAGAAGAGGGGACACATGTTGATGTAGAAGAGACATGAAGAAGAGAGGACACATGTTGATGTAGAAGAGACATGAAGAAGAGGGGACACATGTTGATGTAGAAGAGACATGTGTCCCCTCTGTGTGAAGAGAGAGTCTCTTTCCACAGAGGGGAATTCCCAAATGGTGGAAGTTCAGAAGCTTTCTTCCTGAGTATACTGTATGTGTGAGTTTGGTGCAGGTCCTTGTTGAATGGGTCACATGGGGATTGTGCAGGCAAAATAATAAAAGTATATCTTATCTCCAGCAGCTCTGCTCTGATGCGGAGAAGGCTGTGTTCCTCCGGGGCCTCCAGGACGTTCCACTCCCTGTCACCAAAATAAAAGTGGGCTGCCTCCCTCCCATTTCCTCCCTCCTGCCGGGCTGGATCCCGCCTCCCATCCTCCCCCAGCTGCTCCTCCTGGAGAGGATCCTCCCCTTCAGAGGGCTGATCTCCTCCCTCTGCTCCTCCCCCGCGCAGTGGGACGAGTACCTGCACAGGTGGGAGGAAACTACATTTACTCAAGTACTTAAGAACACTTTTCAACAATGTTGTTTCCATAGCAACAACAACTTCCTGTCAACTCGCCTTCAAAAAAAAATATTATATCCTTTTCAGTTTCACAGAACAGAAATTGGGTTATTTACATAATATGTTTACATGATTTTGTTGTGCAATAAAAAACCCGATGGACACACGATAAAGGAAATGTTCAAAATGTGGCTCTGATCGTAGCAACATCGGGCCACTCGTGAGGGCATCTTAAGCCATCGTATGATCGCCGGTGGAGTTTCGTAGGCTCCGGTGGCAACTTCGTGAGCGGTGGCAAATCTTTGGCATGCCAAAAAATTGCCGAAAGACCTTGCGAAGGTTCATTTTCGTGTTGAATTCGTGTGTCAATTTTGCCCTTCGTAAGGCCATTGTGAGGGCATCTTGTTATTTTCGGTGCCATCGGGCATTCGCCCCGATCAGAGTGAGGGCGAATGCCCGATAGCACCGATGATAACAAGATGCCCTCACGATTTGACAAGATGCCCTCACGAGTGCCTTACGAAGTTGCCGCTCACGAAGTTGCTGCCGGAGCCTGAGAAACTCTTCATACGACGGCTTAGATGCCCTCACGAATGGCCCGATGTTGTTACGATCAGAGCCGAATTTGAACATTTCCTTTATCGTGTGTCCATCGGGTGTCAATTTCGGGACAGTGTGACAGGGGCTTTAGAGAAGACCAGGAAATGATGGATACACGGATCGTGTTCAAATCAATAGGCACGCAATGACTCTAAATAATAATGATCATGCCACCAAACACACATTCAGACTAAAGGAACCAGCCTGTTTGGAAAATGAGAGAAGTAGAAAGTACAGGTATTTGAGTTCAACATGTAAGAAGTAGAAAGTACAGGTATTTGAGTTCAACATGTAAGAAGTAGAAAGTACAGGTATTTGAGTTCAACATGTAAGAAGTAGAAAGTACAGGTATTTGAGTTCAACATGTGAGAAGTAGAAAGTACAGGTATTTGTGTTCAACATGTAAGAAGTAGAAAGTACAGGTATTTGAGTTCAACATGTAAGAAGTAGAAAGTTCAGGTATTTGTGTTCAACATGTGAGAAGTAGAAAGTACAGGTATTTGTGTTCAAAATGTAAGAAGTAGAAAGTACAGGTATTTGTGTTCAACATGTAAGAAGTAGAAAGTACAGGTATTTGTGTTCAAAATGTAATTAGTCAAAGTAAAAAGTGGTCAGAAAAATAAGTAGTGGAGTAAAGTACTGATACCAGAAACATGTACTTAAGTACAGTAACAAAGTATTTGTACTCCACTACTTCCCAGCTCTGGAAGAAATGAATGTCGCCCTTCGTTTCTGTTGTGTGATTGTGATGTGCTATGTGTGACATGTATGTAGTAACGTGTGTTGTTTGCATTTTATTGTTCTCTTATATCCTTTCGCCTCTATCTACTTGTATTTCATCCTTTCTTTTTAACTAATGCTGTTGGTGTATTGTGATTTTAAAAAGGTATCTATTATCATATGGCCGTGGAGATCAGCTGGAAATTAGCCATGTTTGCTAAAGCTGTCACATTTACTGTTTTTTGTGACAGTTGATTAATGGGGACTGTCCACGACACTATAAACAAATACACTAAACTAAACTCAAGCACTTAAGAACACTTTTCAAAGTCAAAGTCAACTTTACTGTCAATCTTTCCGTTTGTGTGTAGTCGATATTCAGAAAGAGGTCCTGAGTGGAGAGTGTTAGTGAATTTGGGTCGATGATGATGATGATGATGATGATTTTAGATTTGTCACAGTTCAGTTTCAGAGAGTTTTTTTGCATCCATTGTTAGATATCAGTGAGGCAGGTGGTGAGTTGGGAGTGTGTGGTGGTGGAAGTGGTTTTGTAATAGTATAAATCGAACTAGACGGAGGATTTGCCCAAGTAACAGGATGTAAATGATAAAGAGCAGGGGACCAAGTACAGAGCCCTGGGGGACGCCACGGGTGACTGAAGCAGTGGGGGATTTGTAGTTGTTGATGGAAATGATTTATCGTACTAAGTCATTTTGCTGATAGTACTTTTGTACTTTTACTTTAGTAAAGGCCCGGACACACCAAGCCGATTTTGGCCGTCGATGGGCATCAGGCCGACGATGAGCGTTGACACGCCCTACTCAGATTGGTGTGTCCCGCATCGTCGTGTCTTTTCAGCCGTGCCGACACCTTTTCGGCCAAAAACCCACTGATTCAACATGTCAAAACGGTGGGCGGTCGGCAAAAGAAATCACTCTGATTGGCTGTTCAGCCAGAGAATCAGTGCACGAGAAGCGAAACGGAAGTGAGGGACCCAAACAAACTATTAAGAAGGCAAATCTGAGATTCCATTTAACTCCAGCTCTCGACACAGGTTCGGGAAAGCCCCATGAGCCTCTCGCTGTAGAGTGAACATGGAACGCACACGCTTTCTGTTGTTCGTTTATATCACGCTGTCTGTCTTCCGGTTGTGAAAAAACAGCATTCAAACAAGGTAAAAATGAAGATAAAATAGAATACAAATTAAAATAATAATACAACAAAAGTAAAGTGATAAAGTAACTATTGAAACAAGATATCACAGTAAAAATTGGAGCATTTGTATGAACATGTTCAATATATTTACATACGTGTGCAGATGTGAGTGCAGGTTAAAGTCTTGTAAAAACAGTGCATCTTTTACAGTCCTGGATAATACAGGGTTTAGCCCCTGATGGAGCAGCCTGATGGCTACAGGCTCAAAGGACTGTCCGAGAAGTTTTTATGTTTGGCTTTCCATCTCTAAATGACAAACACTGGTTATGCATTGTCGAAATGCAATAGCAAGATTTTTGATCAGAAAAGTATATATACAGTGTCAACTGCTACTTGGAGAGGTCCCAGTCCACCTCCTGGGCCCTGCCGTGGTGCCCTTGAGCAAGGCACCTAACACCCCCCCCCCCCCCCCCCATACACCACTCCCCATTGGTTAAAAGCAGAGGTCAAATTTCATGTTATGTGTTGTGTGATCTGAATGGGTGTAACCATTAGGGCTGTACCCGAATATCCAAATATTCGGTCGTTGGCCTACTATTCGGTTTTCTATTTCGTTATTCGGATATTCTTTTTTTTTCTTCCTATATGTATGCTATCAATAAAGGTGTATTGCCACATTCTTATTCTATATTTATACTTTTAATTGCACTGTTAAAATGCGGAAATATATACAATCTCAGCTTGTGCGCCTGACATCGCTTTCACTCACAGCGTCACGAACGCTTCACACACCTGAAAACAAAATGCAGAAGAATTCAGCTGTGTGGGACCATTTGAAATTGGTGTGCCAAATATGCAATATGAAACTGGCCCACCACGGTGGCACAACAGCTCTGAAAGGTCACCTAAATGCTGTAGGTAGTAGCCTAGCTTAGCTGTTGTCCAGTTGCCATGATGAAGCTGCTTTATCCGCTGTTCAAACAATAACGTTACACATGATATACATCGAATATTCGCTGCAAATGACTATACCCCCGCGCACGCCGATTGCTTCCGAATATACGGAGCCCGAAAAATGGTATTCAGGACAGCCCTAGTGACCATTAAAGAGGGTTTCATTCTCCAATTCTATCTATCTAATACTTATACTCATACACATCTACTGTATACATACACGCAGACAATATATACTTTTACTGAATCATCTGAATTGTTCTTCCAGCAGTGATCACCCCCCGTCTGTATCGGGTCCCGTTCCCTGCCGCTCTCACTCCCACCTGTCACTGATACAGAAGGGGATCCTCCTGAAGACCCTCCTCCCTCACAGTCTGCAGGGATTGAACCAGGACATGGCCGTGTACCACCGCCCCCTGCTGGGAGGGAGGGAGACCCCGTACATCGGGAACCCCAAAGCCCTCTATCAGTTCCTGAGAAAGCATGAGGGGCCTGTCATCCTCACATCACCCAATCAGAGAGGAGAGGAGAGGACGAGCATTCACCCTCTGAAATTAATTCACAGTCTGGCCCACTGTGGAGAAGACACTCAGGTAATCTTGTGTTCTTTGTTTTGAAGATCAAGAGTTAGTCTAAAGAAGACCAGGAAGCTTCTCGAAAAGTTAACTGCATTTATTCATACAATGATATTTACACAAGGGAACACAGCTGTGGTTCTGACACTCAGTCCACCGGTCCACAGTCCACTTACCGCAGTTAGCTGTCTACGGTAGAGTAAATGAAAGGGAGCGTCTCTCTCTGTAACATCTGGTTATATAGTATTGTAGCCTTCATTCATTGCCTGGCGTCGACGGGGGCGGGTCTTCTTCTGTAGTCCTCTGATGACGTAGCCATAGCACATCCCTTTTATCATACCATTTTTCTAATGTTTATTGGTCATAAACAAATAATAATAGTGGTAATGCAGCGTCAATAAGTGAGAGTTGGAGACGGTGTGTTTAGTGTGTAACTCCAGGCGTCATTCTCCTTATATTCACATACACAATACATTATTAGGTACATGCTTCTGTGAGGCTACAAACAACAACAATCGTAAAACCACAAGTCCAAGGTGTCACCCACATCCGGCCCGGGGAAAACTCTACAACAGTGAATTATGTCCCTTAAAGGTCACCTATCATGCTATCTTTAGGCAATAGCATAGGTCTCAGATACAAATATATAAAAAACATGTCTATGAAGTGTTTTGCTCAAAATACCAAACAGATCACCCATTCTAGCCATGCCTCATATCCCTCTATTTCACTTCCTGTTTCTAAAGTGCTGATTTGGGTATAAAGCTTTAAAAAATAAAAAAGGAGGGGTCTGAGCTCATGCGGGACCCGGCAGCTACTGTCTAAACTAAATACTGCCGTGATGAAACGCCATATCATGGATTATCAAGGATTCTCTCTGAAACAGTATGGAGCTCAAAGGCTTTCTCTCTTGCCGGTTATACCACAAGGTGAGTTCCTTTTTATTTCCTGCTTCTTCACACACATGCTCTCCAGTACAGGTTAGCTCTGAGTGTTAGCGATGCTAATGTAAACACCGACCATATTACGTCCAAAACAGTCGGCATTATATAGCAACTTTCTGATTGGGCCGTGGGTCCACATTTCAGGGATTACGTCATATCGGACGCAAATCTGGATCAGCTCCGTTGTTCCCCCGTTTTTAGAGATTTGGGTAAAACAGTCAGTTAAACTTTATCTTTGTTGATTGTTTACATTTTATGGAATACAAACGGGAAAGAAGAAGCAATTAGGTCAATGAGTTTTTCCACGTTATATATTTATTTTACGAGTCCGATCCATTCCCCTGTAGTTGTGTGTTTTATTGTTAGACACCTCGTCGTTATGGCTTATGAATGCCAATTGCAGAGAACTTGTTCCAAAGATACAGTGCATCCGGAAAGTATTCATACCCCTTCACTTTTTCCACATTTTGGTATGTTACAGATGTAGCACTCCAGATAGGACTCACATGGGTGTGTCCCAGTCAAAAGCCCAGCGGATCCCAGTGGCTGGGGGTGTTGCCGAATTGCTAGAGGGCGTTGCCAAATGTCCCCATTTGTTCAATTACAGGATTTAACCATGAGATGGCGCTTCATTCACAAATACACAAAGACAACTGGGTGTTGTAGAACTTAGTCTGTTTGCAATGCTGCAGCTCTGCAGTTGTGTTTGCTGAATACTCTAGCATTGAATCACTTATTCGTTATGGTTTTCACCACTATAATGAAAAAACATCAATATTTTAGATCAAATAAAGTATATAGTTTGCTTTATGCAGTATATGTTTTGTAATATTGTTGGGGTGTTTTTACACAGTACAGTAGATTGAAGCAAATCAATGTATACATTAAGATAAGATAAGATGGACCTTTATTAATCCCCGTGGGGAAATTCAGTATTTCAAACAGCAACAGGGTAAGAGTGAAAAACAGGATAGCACAGATTCACACAGATTCATAAAATCAAAAATAAGATGAGCGATACAAATAATAATAATAATAATAATGAGAAGCTATGAAATAAGAAATGAATAAAACTAAAATATAATTATCATATCATATATTCTAATGTATTGTATTATTATGTAATATCATACATTAACCCCATTATAGCAGATGCCACATTGAATGGATGAACACATTTATGCATCAATAATTACAACAGAGTATTTCTAAATACAAGTTGTAAAAATACTTATATGTATTTCATATGAATAACATAATGATTCATTTCAGATGATAATACTTTTCAGGGTTATGTCCGGTCTGACAGCGCTTAGCTCTCTGCTGCAGAGAAGATCACTGCTCTAAACAAAGTCAAAAATCCAAAACGGAATACATATAATTAATTATTATTAATACGTTAAGTCTTGTTCATTGTTTTTCACTTTTATTAAATGTTTGATATTTCCGCACAGACCCGGGACTAAGGTGTTAATGGTGGAATATCGGACATTCAAAATGCAGCATATTTTCCCCCAAGTGTCTTGTCTGTCAAAATGCATCTTACGTTTCTAACTTGCAATATCATTATTTCCGCTCTCTTCACTCCAGAAGAGCGATCTCCCTGTGTCTCTCTGTGTGCGGGGGATCACAGGAGGGGGGGGGGAGGGGGAGGAGAGCTGTGGAATGTGACCAATCCCCCCTGGGAGACTTCCTCCACACGTTCCGATGGCCAATTCGTTTTAAACAAAGAGTTCCCAACAGCATAGGCAACATGGGGACAGCATCGCTCTGAGATCTATGCTGCTAATATGTTCATGGCCATAACACCATTTGTAACATATGGGAGAATGGTCAAAATAACCAGCTGGACTGGGACCAATGGGAAAAGGCCTCTTCCCCTCAATGTGAAGCAAAAGATTGAGTCCTATGTTTCCAATCGGTTCCCAAATCTGAACATTGACCAGTGGCATAAGATCAGGAGCCGGGTAAACGAGAGACTGAGGAGCCCCAGAAAAACAGATCCCGAAATAGCTCGTCCTGGTTTCCGCGGCAGATAGGCCTTTACAGTATGGTGTCTGTTAGGTCAGTTATTTGAAAAAAAAACTGAACTTGAAAATTGTTTCCTCTTTTTATTTTCTTTATTATTTTCGGGACGGGGAGACGTGCGTGATTAAAAGTTCATTCCCAGAAATGTAAAGTGATCTAACTGAGTTCTATTCATATTCTTGACGCATACTGTGATCTGCATGCACTTATCAAACATTTAATTAAAGTAGGCGAGTGAGGGGGTCCAAAATCAGCCAACGTGCTTTTGTTTTTATGCCATGAGTTAAGGTGACTGAGGCTTTTTAATATAGACTTTTCAGTGAAAACTGAACTTGAAAATGGTTTCCTCTTTTTATTTTCGGGTTGGGGAGACGTGTGTGATTCAAAATTCATTCGCGGAAATGTAAAGTGATCTAACTGAGTTCTATTTATATTCTTTACGGGAAGAGCAGTGTAAATGGGTGGCCATATGCATTTGAAAAACAATATAAATCACACAGTTATTAAGCAATAGGCTTTAAAAGCGCCACCGATAACCATTACCTTTCTCCAATTCAAACTCTTTACGGGGAAAAAGGAAGGTGTAAATGGTTGGGCTAGACTGTACTGTACATACAAAGACCATTTAAGAGACGTTCTTCTGGAAATGTTCACATCAGGCACCTTCAAGTTAAACAATACTACAGTAAACAATTAACACAGTCAATTATGTGGATTAAAACACTTTTATTTAGTTAAAAATAAACAAAATATGATTTCCTCCGGAGTCGGCTTGACTCGGTTTGCATTTATAAAGAATGCACACGTGTTTAATCGTTAATGTCAGATATGTACTAAGTAAATACATTTTTTCCTGCTCAAGATTAGATTCAACTTTATTGTTATTTCACAGATTACAGGTACTGAGACAACGAAATGCAGTTTAGCTTCTAACCAGGAGTGCAACAAGCAGTAAAGTGAAAAGTAATGTACACAATCTACAGAATAAAATATAGAATGAATTGAATGATGAATAAACAGTGAGGAGGGGTACAGTATGAATACACTAGATACACACAGCAGCCTGTGAGCAGTATGAACAGTGTGTACGAATACACTAGATACACACAGCAGCCTGAGAGCCGTATGAACAGTGTGTATGAATACACTAGATACACACAGCAGCCTGAGAGCAGTATGAACAGTGTGTACGAATACACTAGATACACACAGCAGCCTGAGAGCAGTATGAACAGTGTGTATGAATACACTAGATACACACAGCAGCCTGTGAGCAGTATGAACAGTGTGTATGAATACACTAGATACACACAGCAGCCTGAGAGCAGTATGAACAGTGTGTATGAATACACTAGATACACACAGCAGCCTGTGAGCAGTATGAACAGTGTGTATGAATACACTAGATACACACAGCAGCCTGAGAGCAGTATGAACAGTGTGTATGAATACACTAGATACACACAGCAGCCTGTGAGCAGTATGAACAGTGTGTATGAATACACTAGATACACACAGCAGCCTGAGAGCAGTATGAACAGTGTGTATGAATACACTAGATACACACAGCAGCCTGAGAGCAGTATGAACAGTGTGTATGAATACACTAGATACACACAGCAGCCTGAGAGCAGTATGAACAGTGTGTGTGAATACACTAGATACACACAGCAGCCTGAGAGCAGTATGAACAGTGTGTATGAATACACTAGATACACACAGCAGCCTGAGAGCAGTATGAACAGTGTGTGTGAATACACTAGATACACACAGCAGCCTGAGAGCAGTATGAACAGTGTGTATGAATACACTAGATACACACAGCAGCCTGAGAGCAGTATGAACAGTGTGTATGAATACACTAGATACACACAGCAGCCTGAGAGCAGTATGAACAGTGTGTATGAATACACTAGATACACACAGCAGCCTGTGAGCAGTATGAACAGTGTGTATGAATACACTAGATACACACAGCAGCCTGAGAGCAGTATGAACAGTGTGTATGAATACACTAGATACACACAGCAGCCTGAGAGCAGTATGAACAGTGTGTATGAATACACTAGATACACACAGCAGCGTGAGAGCAGTATGAACAGTGTGTATGAATACACTAGATACACACAGCAGCCTGTGAGCAGTATGAACAGTGTGTATGAATACACTAGATACACACAGCAGCCTGAGAGCAGTATGAACAGTGTGTATGAATACACTAGATACACACAGCAGCCTGAGAGCAGTATGAACAGTGTGTATGAATACACTAGATACACACAGCAGCCTGTGAGCAGTATGAACAGTGTGTATGAATACACTAGATATACACAGCAGCCTGAGAGCAGTATGAACAGTGTGTATGAATACACTAGATACACACAGCAGACTGTGAGCAGTATGAACAGTGTGTATGAATATGCTAAGATATATAAAGTATGAAAACGGTAAGCAGTGCAAGTATAGTATAAAATATATAGATATTAATTTCATGATAAACATTGTGGAACAATGATGAAAAATGTTAATGGAAGGAGCGACGTAAAACTGACACAAAACCACAACAAACTTTTGCGGAGCCAATAGAGAGCTTCATCAACAGCACGGGGTAAAAGCCACCAATGAGCGCTCAGCTGGAGATACCAGCGAGTCGAGAGAGAGAATGATATCTGCATTTTCTCTTTTGGTTTGATTAGAACACATCCTTAGGACCATACCGTTCACAAGCCCCCACCCCCCATGTTGCCTATGCTGTTGGAACTCTTTGTTTAAAACAAATTGGCCATCGGAACGTGTGGAGGAAGTCTCCCAGGGGGGATTGGTCACATTCCACAGCTCTCCCATTTCAGACTTCGGGAATATATTGCGATATGACGCCGATACAATACATCAAAATCCAGTACCATTGTAAATGTATTAACTTTATATCATCGTATCTCTGTGTTTACTGGGTCTTTTTGCATGAAACAGAGTATGGGATATAGATTCAAGCCGCTACTTTTGACAGAAACACATGGCAATCTTGTCCGGACTGTTGTTTTTATGCGGCACCGGCTTGAACAGGTCATGTGATCTGATCACGCCGGTGTGACGGTCGACTCCAAAGGGTTAAATGCACTTTGAGGGCAAAATTAAGAGATTTGTGGATACAGCTCTCAGCACTCATATGAAACAGAACTGTTCTTACAATGTGTGTTGGAAGGATTTATTAAATTACTATGCATAAACACACAGCTGATCACCTGAGAGCTGCCGTTTCATTCAGACTGTTTACAAAAAAACAAAGGTCTGATTTTAACAACTCAATGTGTGATTGTTATAGCAGTAATATTAGACACTATTAATACAGTAAACTATTAACACTGTACATTTCATTACATCACATTGCATTTAGCTGAGGCTTTTATCCAGAGAGACTTACAATAAGTGCATTCGACAAGGAAGATACACCCTTGAAGAAAACAGAATCTCATAAGTTCATCAGGTTTCATAGAGCTAAACATTTCAAGAGCTACTCAACTGGCTTTAGATAAGCCAGCTCTTTATTAGTATGTAAGTGCTTTGTTAGTAATTCTATCTCTGGAAGTGGAGTCCAAAGAGATGAGTTTTCAGTCTGAAGAAGATGTGTAAGCTTTCTGCTGTCCTGATTTCAATGGGGAGCTCATTCCACCATTTTGGAGCCAGGATAGCAAACCCACGTGTTTCTGCTGATGGGAACTTGGGTCCCCCTCGCAGTGAGGGTGCAGCGAGCTGTTTGGCTGATGCAGAGCGGAGTGCACGTGCTGGGGTGTACGGTTTAACCATGTCCTGGATGTAGGAAGGGCCAGATCCATTCACAGCATGGTACGCAAGCACCAGTGTCTTGAAGTGGATTCTAGCAGTTACTGGAAGCCAGTGAAGGGAGCGGAGGAGCGGCGTGGTGTGGGAACATTTAGGAAGGTTGAAGACCAGACGAGCCGCTGCATTCTGGATGAGCTGCAGAGGCCGGATGGCACATGCAGGTAGACCAGCCAGGAGGGAGTTGCAGTAGTCTAGGCGTGAGATGACGAGAGCCTGGACCAGAACCTGCGTCTCTTTCTGGGTCAGCTGGGGACGTGTCCTCCTGATGTTGTAAAGAGTGTATCTGCAGCAGCGGGTTGTAGCAGAGATGTTTGCAGTGAAGGACAGTTTGTTATCTAGGGTCACACCCAGATTCCTTGCAGTCTGAGTCGGGGAAACAACAGAGGGGCCGATGTTGATTGTTAGGTCAAGAGTGGGACAATCTTTTCCCGGAAGGAAAAGCAGTTCAGTCTTGTCAAGGTTGAGCTTGAGGTGATGAGCAGACATCCACTGAGAGATGTCAGCTAGGCAAGCAGAGATGCGTGCGACGACCTGGGTCTCTGAGCGGGGAAAGGACAGAATGAATTGGGTGTCGTCAGCGTAGCAGTGGTATGAAAAACCATGCGGGCTAATGACTGATCCGAGCGAGTTTGTGTACAGGGAGAAGAGGAGGGGACCAAGAACAGAGCCCTGAGGGACCCCTGTAGTTAATTGACAAGGGTCGGACTCGGACCCTCTCCAAGTAACCCTGTAGGTCTTTGAGGTATGAGGTGAGGAGGGAAAGTGCAGAGCCTGAAACTCCAAGTTCTTGGAGAGTGTGAAGGAGGATCTGATGGTTCACCGTGTCGAATGCAGCAGACAGGTCCAGAAGGATGATGACAGAGGAGAGGGAGGCTGCTTTAGCAGTATGCAGTTCCTCAGAGACAGCAAGGAGAGCAGTTTCTGTTGAGTGACCTGCCTTGAAACCAGACGGATCCAGAAGGTTGTTCTGATGGAGATAACAGGAGAGTTGTTTAAAGACAGGACGTTCAAGTGTTTTAGACAGGAACGGGAGGAGAGAGACAGGCCTGTACATATTATTGTTTGTTTGCCCGTGGGTTTAGGATTATCGGTAGTGAGACCCGTGCTGCATTTTCCTCCGGTCAGATGTGATATAAAAACAAAGCGATTATTTTTGTTGTTGTAAACTCACGTGGATTAAACTACATGAATTAGTGCATTCATTTCAATTCGCGAACATTATGATACATTAAATCATCGTGAGGATGATGATTGAAAATCGTTTGTTTGAGCCGGACTGCATTTCCTGATCTAAAAACATAGCGATGGTTTTGTACTTACGCCAACGTGAATTAAACAACATTATTTTGTTAAATAAAATCATGGTGATGTTTTGCGAATGATTACATGTCTCTTATTTAGCACAGAATATGATCCTATCCGTGACATATGGATCTTAACAAATATCCGCTATATCAGATACCTGTAGATCGATCAGCTGTTTAGTTCACATGAGTTCCACTGTGGCAGCTTTTCACGGCTCCCCCTGGTGGATCCATGATCCATTGCAGCTGGTTTCATTATACTTACATTTATTTATCAAGGGGGCGTATCAAGTCCTGCGGGGGGGTTTTCCTTTTCAGCAGGGGCCCACCCCGTGCAGATCACGGACCCGCATGGGTAGGTGTCTGAAATGAAGCGCTACATCTGTACAGCCATATTTCAAAATGTATTAAATGTATTTGTTTCCTCAACATTATAGACACAATACCCCATAATGACAAAGTGAAAAAAAGTTTTAAAATAATTTTTGCAAATGAATAAAAAAAAGAAAACTAAAATATCACATAAACATACGTGTTGAATACTTTCCGGATGCACTGTGTATTACAGAAATCATGTTTAATCTCAAAACCCAATAAGGTACCACACAGTTTGTTCAGTTTTGAAGTTTCAGTGGGAAACGCTTATAGTGATAACATCTGTCTTAGTCTAATGTTTTAGGGTCTCAGGTCCTACTGTGAAACACACACTATACAGGAAGAGGGCCAGAGTAACACACACACCCCCCCAAGCCTTTTCATCACCATAAACTGTTGTAATCGATGTAAGCCTTGTTGACCAATGGGCTGCCTGATGTTTTCCTTAATAAATAATAATACTAATAATAAAGCTTTATTTATACAACACTTTTCATACAACACTCAAAGTGCTTTACAAAATGACACATCACAAGCTCAAATAAATTCCCCTCAGATTATTTGTTAAGAACTTTAAAAGGTACATGCAGCAAAATATAACATGTTATCAGGTTAATCGACACAAGGAGGCAAAAGGTGTGATAATAAAATAAATAATGATTTCTCTCTGACAGATAAGACACAAGACAAGTGAGTCGATGCCACAATATAAAAGATACAACCCCATCAAATGTGTTTCAGGTTCAGGTGAGAGTGGTTTCCTTTGGAGCTGACAGAGAGGTGATTCTCTCACATCTGAGCACAGCTGCTACAGACGGACACTGGCTGGTGTTTAATAACTGTCAGCTGCTGGAGACATGGGACACTAAAGTCACCACTCACATCCACCAGCTGACCTCCTCGTTAAGGGGTAGGGAACCCACCACACATACATTTAAATGGCTCTTGTATCAGTTCATTAGAAAAGCTTATAATAACCTGTGTTCCCTTTTATAGATCCCACAGAGGAGCGACGCCTGATTCACCCGAGCTTCAGACTGTGGTTTATAACTCAGGAAAATACATCTACGTCCATACCAGGTGCATTTCATATACTGCCATTACTACTCTCACAAAGAGAGGAAACTCACTTTGATATTTTGGGTTATATTGTCTTCTTTCAGACGAGTGGAAAAAACCTCCAGGAGTTTATTTCACTAACTCTGTCTGTGTGCAGATTTCTGCTAAACTCACCAACAGCTAGCATCACATAACTCCCCACTCGTGTATTTAAACACAACCTGTGAGGAAACTTGTGATATAAAAGATAATTGTGTTAATGTCAGTAGTGAAGTAGTTTCATGGTATCTGTGGGTTTTTACCCTGTTCTCCTGCAGTGTGTCCAACGTGAATTCATTTACAATCCAGATCTTTACACTGTATATATTTCATCTTTATTTCACCGTTTTCTCAAATATTAACCCAACATTTTTTAATTTACATATTTCAACTTTTTGACATTGTGAAAAATTACCACAGTTTTTTTCTCCAGATGTTTTACATTACTCGTCTTTCTAAATTATTTGGCCTTTTTTCAAAAAAGATTACAATATCTCATCTCTGAAATAATCCACTTCCGTCGTTCTCTTTCCGCAACATTATTTTGACCTTTTCCTCCAAATATTACGCATTTTTCTTTAAAACGATTCAGTTATAATGACCGTTTTTTTTTGTTTTTGTTTTAAAATTACGACTTTGTTGTCAGATTCTAACGAACTTTTGTCAGATTCTAACAAATTTTTATAGATTATAAAGATTTTATGTGAGATTATAACTAATTTGTACAGATTTTAAAGATTTGATGTCCGATTATAAAGATTTTTTGTCAGATTATAACGATTTTTTTGTTCGATTATAACGATTTTTTGTCAGATTCTAACAAACTTTTGTCAGATTATAACTAATTTTTACAGATTATAAAGATTTTATGTCAGATTATAACTAATTTGTACAGATTATAAAGATTTGATGTCCGATTATAAAGATTTTTTGTCAGATTATAAAGATTTTTTTGTTCGATTATAACGATTTTTTGTCAGATTCTAACGAACTTTTGTCAGATTATAACTAATTTTTACAGATTATAAAGATTTTATGTCAGATTATAACTAATTTTTTGTTCGATTATAACAATTTTTTGTCAGATTATAACTACTTTTTTGTTCGATTATAACAATTTTTTGTCAGATTATAACGATTTTTTGTCAGATTATAACTACTTTTTGTCAGATTATAACTAATTTTTACATATTATAAAGATTTTTTGTCTGATTATAACGATTTTTTTGTTCGATTATAAAAAAAAATTGTCAGATTATAACGACTTTTTGTCAGATTATAACTAATTTTTGTCAGATTATAACTAATTTTTCTTTGCCAAATGTATTTCTCGTCTCTCAGCTTCTTAAACATAACACATAAAATGTATGACATACAAAATGATTATGTTAATTTCAGTAATGACAGTGACATTTCTTTACCCCATTAATTTAACTTCTGTCTTTAATTCCTCCCAGCGTCCGTGCGAGTGTGCGCTCTTCCTCTGGTGGTTTCCTCCTGCCTGGATCTGAAGGAGCAGCTGATCCTCTCCTTCCTGCAGCTTCACCGCTTCACACAGCGTCCATCTTTATCTGGAGTGTCTTCAGAGGACATGGAGCTGTTAATGAACACTGCCGTCTTCCACTCTGTGATCCTGCAGAGACACAAACACAGAGGAGGGAGACACAGCTGGTGAGGAGAGGGTAATACACAGGAACTCCTTGAAGAATATTAGGAGAGGTGGGAAGTATTGGAGTACAAATACTTTGTTACTGCACTTAAGTACATGTTTCTGGTATCAGTACTCCACTACTTGTTACTTTGACTTCTTACATGTTAAACTCAAATACCTGTACTTTCTACTTCTCACATGTTGAACTCAAATACCTGTACTTTCTACTTCTTACATTTTGAACACAAATACCTGTACTTTCTACTTCTTACATGTTGAACTCAAATACCTGTACTTTCTACTTCTCACATTTTGAACACAAATACCTGAACTTTCTACTTCTTACATGTTGAACTCAAATACCTGTACTTTCTACTTCTCACATTTTGAACACAAATACCTGTACTTTCTACTTCTTACATGTTGAACTCAAATACCTGTACTTTCTACTTCTTACATGTTGAACTCAAATACCTGTACTTTCTACTTCTCACATTTTGAACACAAATACCTGTACTTTCTACTTCTCACATGTTGAACTCAAATACCTGTACTTTCTACTTCTTACATGTTGAACTCAAATACCTGTACTTTCTACTTCTTACATGTTGAACTCAAATACCTGTACTTTCTACTTCTTACATGTTGAACTCAAATACCTGTACTTTCTACTTCTTACATGTTGAACTCAAATACCTGTACTTTCTACTTCTTACATGTTGAACTCAAATACCTGTACTTTCTACTTCTTACATGTTGAACTCAAATACCTGTACTTTCTACTTCTTACATGTTGAACTCAAATACCTGTACTTTCTACTTCTCACATTTTGAACACAAATACCTGTACTTTCTACTTCTCACATTTTGAACACAAATACCTGTACTTTCTACTTCTTACATGTTGAACTCAAATACCTGTACTTTCTACTTCTTACATGTTGAACTCAAATACCTGTACTTTCTACTTCTTACATGTTGAACTCAAATACCTGTACTTTCTACTTCTTACATGTTGAACTCAAATACCTGTACTTTCTACTTCTTACATGTTGAACTCAAATACCTGTACTTTCTACTTCTTACATGTTGAACTCAAATACCTGTACTTTCTACTTCTTACATGTTGAACTCAAATACCTGTACTTTTTACTTCTTACATGTTGAACTCAAATACCTGTACTTTCTACTTCTTACATGTTGAACTCAAATACCTGTACTTTCTACTTCTTACATGTTGAACACAAATACCTGTACTTTCTACTTCTTACATGTTGAACTCAAATACCTGTACTTTCTACTTCTTACATGTTGAACTCAAATACCTGTACTTTTTACTTCTTACATGTTGAACTCAAATACCTGTACTTTCTACTTCTTACATGTTGAACACAAATACCTGTACTTTCTACTTCTTACATGTTGAACACAAATACCTGTACTTTCTACTTCTTACATGTTGAA
>NW_027640139.1:0-17500 GCF_949606895.1 Notothenia rossii
AATGTGTTCGCTCCTCTCTGTGTGGTGTTGTTTTTAATGTTGTTTCTGCACCGGCCAACAAAAGGCAAATTCTTCGAGGCAGGGAGGCAGCTTTAATGCACCTGTTTGCATATAAATAAATCCAGTCCTGCCTCAGGTGCACAGCTGGCATGCATACAAGAGATTACTATGCACTGCAATTCGATAATTACATGATTGAACATGCGTTTGCTGAACTGAATCAACATTTCAGGAATTTCTAGAATAAATGGTGATTCAACCAAGACGCCAGACCACACCTCAGAGGCTTGGATTGTCAGATGATATTTTTTAATGGATTTGTTGTCAAAGCACTTCAGATATTCATTGCTATCGGGATGTTAAGAGCATTCCATGGAATATAACAACAAGTGTATCTCGAGCCGGTTTCTCAAACTTACCGACCCCAACTTTAACTGTCAAATAGGAACTAAGTATTTTTGTGTAAGTTTTTGTGTTTCTCTTATTTTCCTACGATACTGTTATGATTGGCTGTGAAAAAGAAAAATGAAGGACAGACCATCTACCGTAATTTTCGGACTATAAGCCGCGCCTTTTTTCCCATTTTTCGACGCTACGGCTTATATAACGGTGCGGCTAATCTATGGATTGTTACAGCTAACGGCCACTAGGGGACCTCCTAAATCTATGGATTGTTACAGCTAACGGCCACTAGGGGACCTCCTAAATCTATGGATTGTTACAGCTAACGGCCACTAGGGGACCTCCTAAATCTATGGATCTTACAGGTTACAATCCACCACCTTTAACTCTATGGGCTCTATGGCCGGTCCGCGCCCCCCACCTTTAAGCGGCGGGCTCCAGCAGGAAAAGCTGGAGGCCGGAAAAGAGTGAGACAGGTAGCGCGCAAAAGTAAAAGTGGAACCGAGAGTGGTACGAGAGACAGAACGAGAGCAAGACAGACAGACATTACGAGAGCGAGACAGTTTGTCCCCGTACCACTGGTTGAAAACCACTGCTGTAGATCACTGCCGGTACGTGCGCTGGGAGCGCACCGTTTAAGTTTGAAAGTTGAAAAGTTTGTGTGTCTGAAACGCTATGTGATACAGTACAGTTTACACAGCACATGTTCTGTAGCTACTATTGCACTAAATGCTAACACTTGAATACGTTATGCAAATATGCAACTTGTTTGTTGAAATGTTAATAAATGGGAGCTTCCTCAAACAGCCATCTCTTTCCCGACAATCCCCTCTGTGCACGAACCCTTACATATGGTAATGAAACATTAAAACACCTGCGGCTTATAGTCCAGTGCGGCTTATATATGTACACATCATTCCATTTAGCTGCTGCGGCTTATATTCAGGTGCGCTTTATAGTCCGGAAATTACCCGTACTTAGAAAGGGGCAGGTCATATAAGATTATTTACTTCTCCCTGCTCCTTTTTGGTCAATGGTGTGTTTGTAGAGACACATAAGTTGTGCATACCATGAACGGAACAAACACAAATGAAATGAATTAGATCAGGATAACAGATGTCCTTGTGGTAGCAGACGTTTACCTTAACGAAGGCGTCCCTGACGTCCAGGCCCTGCTCCACGCTGAGCGGCGTAGCGACACTTTCCCCTCGTGTGATCAGAGTCCTGGTGGTCAGACACACCATCACATCCTTCGGGTCCACCTGCAGCACAACGTCAGAGACATGAGAGGAATGCAATATACACCTGGCGGCTAAATCCTCAGAACTGTTACACACACACACACACACACACACACACACACACACACACACACACACACACACACACACACACACACACACACACACACACACACACACACACACACACACACACACACACACACACACACACACACACACACACACACACACACACACACACACACACACACACACACACACACACACACACACACACACACACACACACACACCTCCAGCAGTGAAGCAGCAGTCACCAGGTCTGGAGATCTGACGACCACGCAGGCGTCCAGGTTGTCGTACGTACGAGCTGAGAAAAAACCTCACAAATTAATCCCCATCACGTTGCAGTTAAATGAAGTGTGTGTGTGTGTGTGTGTGTGTGTGTGTGTGTGTGTGTGTGTGCGTGCGTGCGTGCGTGCGTGCGTGCGTGCGTGCGTGCGTGCGTGTGTGGACGCTCGTACCCTCGTAGCGCAGGTTCCCCATGTGCAGAATGGCGGCCAGCAGCTTGGAGATCTCCCAGTTCTCCGTCTCGGTGAACATCAGAACCTTCATGGCCGACAGGATGCTGGAGTAATCCCTCAGATCGTCCCGACCGTCACACGCTGTGCACTTACCCTGCGACGAAAAGCACACTTTTTAGCCAAACTAGTGGATTGAAGAGAAGAAGCTGCTTTTCTTGTTATTTGAATGTGCCCTACTGATAAGATCTCCTTTAGCATTAACATGAAGTACATCTGCCAGCTCCTGAATACCAATCTAGCATTTACCAACAAATATAATAAATTACATTTCAAAAATATATATATTTCATTAAATAAGCAAAGTAATAATAAAGAAAATATGAAGATACATTGATATTGGAGTAAATCATAATAAATAACACGAAACTTAAAACAGTAGATCCAGTTCTTACTTTTAATAAGATCTCAACAATAACCCTATGAATCAGTAAATCCTCAGATATTCTCACCATGGTGAGGTAGGAGTAGTCAGATGCGAGACCCAGGCCCAGTTTAACCTTCATCTCTGGAGCCATGCCCTTCAGTATGCAGTAAAACACGTGGTAGTTCCTCTCATCCGGAGCCTGCAGGCGGACGGGGGGGGGGGGGAGACATCAGAGAACTGAAGAGGCCACTGAGGATGTTTTTTCATATTAAAACAAGATGCCGTTTCTCACCTGTCGGCACACTCTGGATTTCTCCAGCAGGTACTGCTCGATCTTGGCTCCTTCGATGGCTCCTCTCTTGTTGAAGTGGATATCGATGTACTTCCCAAAGCGACTGGAGTTGTCGTTACGGATTGTCTTGGCGTTACCAAACGCTGAGTGAATTAAAGAACAGGGAGTGAGGAGAAACAGAAACATAGACAGGGGTTCAGTCTGAGAGTGTACAGCTCTACTGATAAGGCTTAATGATGTAAGTACAACTACAGAGGGGTCTTTAAGAATACATTGATACGCTTTGAGTTCATTCTTAAAGTCAGAATAAATAGGATTTGTTGGTTGCCGTTTGTAAAAACATCTTTCAAAGTTGGTGCTCGCCAACGTATGAAAGCCAATCCCAGATGAACTCTCATTTTTGTAACAAGCTTGGTGTTTAGCGTTGCTGTAATTCCGTTTTATCCACACTGTGAGCACATTTTCCGTCTTGGGTCCATGCTTCCAATCTGGCACCTGGTCGCTACATTTCTATAGGAAGGAGACTCAGAGAAACGTCCTGAACACAGCAAAATATGGCTCTGCCACATACTTTTATATAGTGGTTCATAAGATCATGGGCGTCATTTCCACTGGGGACAGGAGGGACATGTCCCCCCCACTTTTCAAAATCCCATTTGTGACCCCCCCCCACTTTTTAAATGTGTTTATTATAAAAAAATTACGCAAGCGGTCATCGTCACGGAGGAGCGTCTGTGTGTGTGTGGCACGAGCACATCTTGTGAGAGAGAGATAGAAAGAGAGAGAGACAGAGAGAGAGAGAGAGAGAGAGTTAGGGGGGTTGTTAGCATCTGGTGCTAGTTCGGAGCTAACGGAGATTAGAAGCTGTTTCAACAATAAGGAGAGGGAGAGTCCTCTCCTGTGGGACTGAGAGAGATAACGTCAGCACAGGGAGGTAAAGGACTCTGAGTGATTAGGTTGTAAACTTTAGTCTAAGTTATCTCAGTGGGTCTCAAATGGTTTGGTCATCTGTGTAAACAAATATTTCCATCTATGTAATATTAGTTGTATATAAAATAAATTAAGAAATCCTTCCAATGTATACTATAGGTCAGTACAAAAATAAAAAAACACAGTTTGAAAGGGGAGTGATTAGTCAAATATGCATAAATAAAAAGAAAGAATGCAGACTAGGTAAGGTAAAGATAGGAGAGAGGAGTTTATCAATGATGTGTTTTTGGTTGTGAGCATATTCTAATGGTTTTTTGATTATTCAAATACATACAGTTCTGTTTCATTTTAGTGTTGAGAGCTGTATCCAGAAATCTCTTAATTTTGCCCTCAAAATGCACCAGATTTATGCTTTTAACTTCAATTTAAAGAAACAAATCTTCCCGGGGGTGCATGTCCCCGGACCCCCCTAGAGGAGGTGAGGTAATCACAAATAAAACAGGTTCACACGGATAGGATACTAGATAAGTGTGCACACTCATTATATACACGACACATTTTTCTTGGATTTGTTAACACCATAATATATTTGTAGAAAGGCAGGAAATGGAATTAAATTTCGAAAATGTTTCAATGCGGAGGACCCCCTGTCTTGTGTCCCCCCCACTTCTCAAACCAAAGTTACACCCTTGCATAAGATTGATGATACATTCTGTCTTTGACATTTAGAAAGCAATCACAACGTTTTTGCAAATCCATGCAAATAATTTGATAAGAAAGAAACCTTAAGAACTTATGGGTTTTCTCTCGGCTGTTTCCAAAATCATGAATGAACTCTGAACCTCAGCACAAGCAGTCTTTAGAGTCATTCTACAATCTACAGTTCTATACAAGAAGGGTGAAAATCATCTACTATTCAGGATCATTTGATAGATTTAAAAGCTACCGGACAGTCCGACTTTATGTATTTTCCAGATTAACATGTTTATCTCTGACCTTCCAGGATGGGCGTGGCCTCCAGGACCTGCTGCTCGATCCAGGAGTGTTGTCCGCTGATGGCAGCGAGGAACTGCAGGATCAGCTTCGTGCTCTCCGTCTTCCCCGCTCCAGACTCACCGCTGTCACACGCAGAACACTTGTCACACACTCAGTCATGTGATTGAAAACGTAGCAAATAAACGTATTTTGTTTCCTGCAAACTGTTGGAGCTATATATCGATTTATATTATTTAATAGTTAAACATTTATGTTCTTGCTGTTATTGTTGAAAGTAAGTTATTAGTTATTGAAATGAATAAAAGTAGATTCTACGCTTTGGGCACTGGGTGGTTAGAACACCTGGTGTGATATATTGGAGACAGGTGGTGGAGGGAGTAGAGCACATGTTTTTTTACCAGTCTGATCAAAGCAGGATAAAGAAGGAAAGGCTTCAGGAAAGGAATATTATAGGAAACCTGTTGATTGTTCTTTGTTAATGATATTTAATCATATAATAAATGCACAAACTGAGATTCTTGTCTGGATTTTGGATCCTTGCCCTGCGTAAGGTCCGCTAACTGGTGCCTCAGCGGCAGTGTTAAATTAAAGTGGACCTATCATGCTATATTTGAATAATAGATTGTAGGGCCATACCTATACAAAACATGTCTGTGAAGTTTTTTTTTCAAAATACCAAACAGATCATGCATTTTAGCCATGCCTCATTTCGCTCTGTTTGCTCTATTCCAGTCCTGTCTTCACAAGGGCTGTGGCAAATGAGCTGCGGCTGACCACGCCCCCCTGCAAAGGAGGGGGACGAGGCACGAACGTTATGTTACCATGCTGTTACCATGCTGTTACCATGCTGTTACTATGCTGTTACCATGCTGTTACCATGCCACGCAACCTCTCATTCCCCTGATAGGTGGAGAGTTGGCGGAGCTCCTTGTTTCTGACGTCAGAGATATTTCAAATCTGTATTAGTCTGTATCAGATCTGTTGCAGCCCCGTTTTTAGAGATTTGGGTATGGAGGAATAGAGAGAGGGTTGTGTTTTCTGACACTTAGTGAGTTCCCTGACACACCGGGGACACATATTCATGTATAAAAGACGTACAAAAGTGCATTTTGTATGATAGGTCCCCTTTAAGTTAGTTATCTGTTTTATTTCTATATGATTTTAGCCGCTACACATACATTCTACATAAGTGGTTCTCACCCTTTTTAGTGCTGGCAGAGTGTGTGTTTTTTAGCTTAATGTGGTGTTTTCACCAGAGGCCTGTACTACGAAGCTGGATTTTCGCTTAACCGGCTAACTTCAGGGAAAGCTTGGGGTTTCCGGTCCTACGAAGCTGGTTCTCTTTTTAGCAAGCTAGCTCTCCATGGTAACTTGTGCTGTGCGGCTAACCTGCCCCGGAGCAGGTTAGGTTGCAGGCTAAGAGCTCAACTCACTGAAAGCACCGTCTGCTGACCAATCAGAGCTCAGTGTGCGGAGTTTAAAGCGATCAAGTCATATTACAGGAGAAAGGAAATACAGAAAAGCTGCCGTTGCAGGAAAGACGGCCGGCAAAAATCACAGACTGTGTGAAAGTGAACATTAATAGAATATCACCTCCCATCTTCAGAGCAATCTGACTATTATAACATTAGCGCTAAGAAAGCTTACTTAAATATCTGCCACAACATAAGTAACCGGATCAGAGTAACATTAAGTACAGTCCGCGGCATATCACATCATAATGTATCATCTCCTTATCTGAGTCAGCTGAGCCGTATCTGGCCGTGCAACACTCCCAGTGTCACATCCTGTATGCAGAAGTATTATTTTAAGCAACACATTAAGTTGACGAAACACTCGAGTCAAATGTAATGAAAGTCAGATCGTGTCTTAGACGGGGCAGTGATATCATAAACCTGTTAATGTACGCATTCAAACACTTGTTCTGTTACCAGCTGTATTCACCTTGCAGGTGCAGCTATGTGGCTTTGATCCTGGATACAGTGTTTAAATGATGGATGTTTAAAGTTTAACTTCTTCATATGTCTAATATTATAGTTGACTTTTCATTCAGGAAGTATGACGCTGCGCTGTCAGTACGCTTCTCCATGTTTGTGATTGGTCGAATGTTGCTAGCCCCGCCCCTTTCATGTGAACGCGCACCTAACTAGATAGGGCACGGCTGGCTTGAGCGATCCACTTGATAACCCGCGTCGTAGGACCGCTTAGCGAGAGCGCGTATGTTTTGGATTAGGCCAACCGGCTAACTCAAACATATCCAGGTTAGGTTGAACCAGCTTCGTAGTACAGGCCTCTGGTGATGCAGCACTGGTACTTGTTGTTATGTTGTTTAACGTCTCTATAAATGACATATTGATTGTTTACCTGATGATGCAGCACTGGTCCTTGTTGTTCCTCTGCATGTTGAAGTAACAGTTGTCTGCGATGGCGAAGATGTGCGGCGGCAACTCTCCGATCTTCCTATTGGTGTAGAGGCGGATCTGATCGGGGGTGTAGATCGGGAGCAGCTGGTACGGGTTCACCGCCACCAGGATGGAGCCCGTGTACGTCTGCAGGGAGAAAGACAAGAAGACTAAGAGACTTTCACACATTTTAGAGACTGATGATCTCAAATCAATCAGCTGCTATATTCCAGAATCATTCGAGACAGCTGGAGACGTGATTGTTTCTGTATTGTCTTTCTAATTTGACCGATAGGAAAATGTTATGCATTGAAGAAGGAATGAAGAGTCTATGGCGTTAATCACATGACATTGTAAGATGTGAATTCAATTTAAACTTTCAAAAGCATTATTGTAATTCATTACTGCGGATATACTCTAACACTAACCCAGATTGATTTCAAACGGCCAAGAAAGAGCTACTGAAGAACACGGTACGTAACAATTCAAATCAGTCAGAGGAAGTCAGAAGAAAAGTTTCTAAATCTTTAGCCATTTTCCAGAAAATAACTGAGATTAAAGCGGTAAAACTAAGGGACAATCTATCACAAAATTCATATAAGAATGAATATTTTCAGAGATCAAAAAGTTAGAAATGTGCAAAAATCAGGTTAGCTTTTCCTTTTTTGTGACACCATCGTTTTTACTCACCTTTCCACCACAATTAGTCTACAAGGAGAGGGAACAGAACAACCAAAGACTATTACAGGACTGAGACTCAAGATAAATACACAACGAAGTACATACATATGTTTTAAGGATATATCCACCGTTAAGTTAAGACCAATATCTGCTCCATCACTGCTCTTACCAAAGTTAAGGGTCTCGAATTGGTTTCCCCTCAAATTAAAGTCCCTGTTTGTATCCCCTTTATAAGTAAACCTGTAGATCTCAGTCTATCAGGGATATGAGGACATGTTTATTTCTTTATTTATAGTCCCAGTAAACAGTCAACTCAACTGCAGATTATTGGCGCTGCATGTAAACACATTAACCCGAATAACAACTCCTCTGGACTGCAGCCAATACAATCCTTTATGAATTAATTTCACGAGTTTTATCTTCTAACTCTTAGCTTTTCTATTCATCTCTGCATTGATACGGATCAAAACAGCTCCTACTGTCACAGCAGAGACATAATACTCTAATTTCGTTGGTTCATATTTTAGTTTTTCAGGTCAGTAACCTGGGTTTGGGTAATGCATGTATAAAAACTAGGGCCGGGACTTTAACGCGTTAATTAAGATTAATTAATTAAACAAAAATTAACGCATTTTAATCGCACTTATTTTTGCACCGCGGAACGTTTCTCACTGGATGAGTTTCAGGGGTACCGATTATACTGGAGCACCAACTAACGTTCATGACTTCAAACAACAACAAACCACAGTGAACAATAGTCAAACATGAACGAAGAAGCTGATGAGACCGCTTTGGTTGGCCCCGTGGATGGGACATTTTGTTTTAAAAAACGAACGGATGGAAGCGTCGATAAGAGCACGGTTGTTTGCAAATTATGCAAAAAGGAATTTGCATATCACCGCAGCACATCAAGCCTCAAGTATCACCTCAATGCAAAACCTATAGCAGCTAGCGTGGAAGCTAGCGTGGACGTTAGCCCGACTCGGAGTACAAGGACCCACACCCAATTCGCGTTGATCAAACAGTGGCCTATGCAACAGAGAGATTTGATTTTTCATCAGGATATTGGAAGAATAGGAGGGATTGAGGTCAATCACTGGCACTTTTTAATTTTATTTTAAATGGTACACTTTATGTTGAACTATTTATTACGTTGTTGGTGCAACTGGCACTTTATGTTGAACTGTTTATTGTTTTGACCAAGGTTATTGAGAGAGTTGGACTGAAATTGATTAGATGTTTTAAATCAACTGTTGGTAAATCAACAAAGTCTGTTATGGCCTCTGAAGCAACAAAGAGATGTTTTCTAATAGTCAGGGTTTCCAATGTTCTGAATGTACTTGCAAGTATTGTGTTTTACTTAAAAAACAAAGTGTTATAGTTTACAGAAGGTCTACCTACCTATAGGCTACCTGAATCTCTGAAATGTACTATATTCCTAAATATGCTATTGCTACACTTTATGGCAAAAATTGCACTTTTCTGTTGGTCTTGGTTAAGGACCACCTTGAAAAAAATAAACAATGTTTTGTTGCTTAAGCTTATGTATTCAGTCATTATTCAATGGTATACTAAAATCCATGTGAAAAAAATTGCTTCTCACTGTTCTCAGGTCAAATATTTATATGTGATTAAAAATGCGATTAATTTTGATTAATTAATTACAAAGCCTCTAATTAATTAGATTAATTTTTTTTATCGAGTCCCGGCCCTAATAAAAACATCTCTACCAATTAAGTGATAATGTCTCTGATTGGTTTCTCCTCCCCTTTATAGGTAAACCAGTAGACCTCAGTCCAGCAGGGATATGAGGACATGTTGATTTCTTTATTTATAGTTCCAGTAAAGTGCAGATTATTGGAGCTGCATGTAAACACTTTAGCTTCCTCTGGACCGCAGCCAATACATCTGTTTATGAATGAGAATCAATTAGGGCCAAGACAGCTTCCACTGTCACAGCAGAGAGATACAAATCTAATTTCTGAAATGAATATAAGAAATGTTTTTAGTTTTTCAGGGAATATTCAAAGTCAGTAACCTGGTTCTGGGTAATGCATGTACAAACACATTTATTACAATTAAGAGATAAGGTCTGTCATTGTTTCCCCCTCCCGTTAAACAGATTAACCTGAATAACATCCCCTCTGGACCGCAGCCAATGACCCTCCATGTTCAGGTGCCATGTGTGTACTTTGTGTACTCAGGAGAAACAGAGGATTACTGACGTAGATGACGCGCTCGTTGTAGCGGATCAAAAGGTTTCGGAGGATGCCAGCTTCGTTCAGGTCTCCCAGACGGATCATGTCCTCCACGCCGTGTACAGATGTCGGGTGCATGGGTTTGATGTTGGTGTTCTGAGGAGAGATCCAGTGCTCCTGAGAGAGAGAGAGGGGGGGGGGGGGGGGGGGTTAGAGCGGATCATAGTCTGGAATATTTTAATTTAATACCATTTATTTTAATTATTGTAGTTTTGGCCATCACTTCATTAGTTATAATAATAAAAAATAACATTATCTAATTATTTTACCATTTTATTAGTCCTTTTTCTACATTGAAAGACATACTAAAAAGAAACAATGATAAAATTAAAAATTAAAAACAAAATACATCCCTTAAATGTAGGTACATACAAATAAATACACCTTAGAGGAATACAAATAGCTATAAATATAAAAAATAAATGAATAAATACTAATTATAAGAAACTCATAATAATAATAATAATTACAATATTTATTTAAAAACGACATTTTACCACTTGTATTTCTTTTTAGATATAATATTGCATTCGCTTAGTGGTTGGATGTTATTATTACTGATGGAGAATATGATCAATATGATTCCTTTAAGAATATAGAGGCGAGGTCCCTCCCTTTCCGGGGAGCTCCATGGGACCTTATTTCGGAAAAAGTGTGTATTGAAGTCAATGGAGAGAGAAAGATTATCTTTCGATCCCGTTTTAATTGTGCCACGAATTACACATATGATGTTTGTCAATTTAAAAGATAATTCTGCAAGTTAAAAAAATACAAATGTGTCGTAAAACTGTGAAGTAACACTTTTTTTTGTGTGAACCGCTCAATGAACTACATCTCCCGTCTCGCACCACACACCAAGACGGCCGTCACGTTGGCACATTTCACTTCTTTCTTTCAGAATGAGGTGAAAAGTATTAAAAGAGGTGAAAATCACTCCAAGTCTGGGCATGTTGAGAGCTGTACATACACACAAGGGGAGTTAGTCGGTTCCTAAGAGCCAGCATGCGGGACCGGGACTCTGGGATTTGTAGTCTTTCTAGTTGCGTATTTGTCATAGTCTTATATTTCAACAGTTTTACGACAAACTGTGACTTTTTTGACATGGAAATGATTTTTTAAGATTGACAAACATCATATGTGTAATTCGTGGCACAATTCAAACGGATCGAGAGATGATCTTTCTCTCTCCATTGACTTCAATACATAATTTTTCCGAAATAAGGTCCCACGGTTCAGAAGTAGATGGGCGGGACTTCACCTCTCTGTAAGCATGACTAAAAAACATTTTGGAAAAGAGTTTTGGTTTTTAAGGTAAGTAGATCAACTTAGAATCAACTTCCAGTGACGATTAGGGAGGCAGACAGTGTCCACACATTTAAGAGCAGGTTAAAGACTTTTCTTTTTAGTACATCGTACAGTTAAGACTGGTTTTTAACCCCCTTTTATACATCCTCATGGACCCTTCGTTTTATGGAATTGTATTTATTGTACTCTAACTGTATTTGTGTCATTGTGTTATGTTTCTTTTTAAATTGGTATTTCCACATTGATCTTGTGATACGATACGATAATACTTTATTAGTCAGATCAAGTCTGAAATTTGACTTGTGTGACAGCAGCTCCATGTCCAACATCAACAGACAAGTATCCAGACACAATACATGAAACACAAATAAGATACGTTTGTTGTTTTTACATTGTTTTACATTGCCAATTGTGTTTGTTGACTTGTGAAGCCCTCTGAGACAAATAGGATTTGTGATTTTGGGCTATATAAATAAACTTGAATTGAATTGAATTGAATTGAATTGGTAAAACATGTGTCTTCATTATGATGGGTTTTAGCGAGGCTTGTTCATTTGTTTACATGAAAAGTGTCTCAAAGACCACAACTCTGAAGCTTCCTTCCTTCTAAAACAAAACGTAACTCATGAACAGAGAATCTTTCTATAAATGCTGCAGTCTTACCTTCCCTTCATCGTCCAGGACCTGGATCTGTCTCGAGTCGCACAGTTTGACCACGGCTCCCACCGGCACGTCAAACTCTCGACCCGTTTTAAGGTCCAGCCACACATAGTCCCCCTGGATTAGTAGAGAAAAACACCAACAAATAAATACAAAATCTCCCAGAATTCACATTAAAAGAAGAAATGCAAGACAACACCTTGAAGGCTTTCTTTTTTTAGTCGTTTATGAACCAATTATATTACATGACATGTCACTTGTTATTCAATACTCAATACTGTGTGCAATCCCCACAGGAGCACTTTGTGGTGAAGTGTCTCAGGGACACAACGACATGCTGTGGGGTTTGAACCTGTGCACCCCTGACCCCAACACCAACGCTCAACCCACTGCGTCACACACACCTTGGAGGCTTTCACATACAAGCAACGGTCAATTAGTGGAAATCTAAATCTGGGACATGGAGCAAGACCTGGAGATCCATAAAACAATAATTAAATAAAGTGTTAACAACAGCAGAGGTGAGTGTGAGTTAGTCGTCATGTGATACCGTTTAATGCTTTTCTTTCTGCTATAATCTGACTTCTTAGGGCCTGGGATTATTTCACCATCATATGTTGAATAACTAGGAAATACTAAAGGCCAACTTAAGCTGCCAACTCTGTGAATGGGAGAATTTATTCTAAAAAGAGCTTTAATCTGACCACCTTCAGCTCAGTGAATAAGTGATTTAACCCCTGACTGACCTCAGAGAGGATGTGGTTAAGAAAAGTGTGAATTTAGTTTAGTGCAGTTTAATTCCTTATCTGCCACGAACACAGTGACATCACTACGTAACACTTGTGCTTCTTGTGGCTGGCGCTCCAACATATTATACGTGATAGAGGCGGGACATCTCACATTTCAGACATAAGAGGCTTCTCAATTCTTAAATGTCCCCTCCTCGACTCCTCGACTCCTCGGTCCTCCGTTAGTGACCCGGAAATGAATTTCAGCGCTCCATGTTGAAGGACATCTAATTTCTCTAAATGCACATCGAGGACCGAGCATCGAGCGTCGAGAAGGCTCTCTGGAGGAGCTCTAACCGAGGAGACACTGATGGGTCCTCAACGGCCCTTCCCCGGATGCATTTCCGGGAACGGTGGACTTATCTCAGCCAATGACAGCTCTGCATGCATCCCCTGGATATTATTTTAGTAACTGCTTTCATCGCAACTCAATGTTTACATTGAGAACAGCTGTGAGGTCCGTGAAGAAAGCAGAGCAGTGTGTATAATATATATCACTCAGTATAACAGACCTACTCTCTTTATTTGCTTTAGTTTAGTAGATATTGTTGATATCTACAAACAAAGTGTGTGTGTGTGTGTGTGTGTGTGTGTGTGTGTGTGTGTGTGTGTGTGTGTGTGTGTGTGTGTGTGTGTGTGTGTGTGTGTGTGTGTGTGTGTGTGTGTGTGTGTGTGTGTGTGTGTGTGTGTGTAGATGCGGCGGACAGACGGGTCTCAGTTGGTTTGGTGTCCTCTGCTTACTTTTAATAATTGTAAATACAACTTTTGGCCCGTCATTTCAATTCCCCATGTCAGCAAACAGAGAGAGGGGGGGGGGCATATATCCAGTCTCTGATTGTGTTACGTTATTATGAGAGTGCTCTCATACTTTAAATTGTATATATTTATATAAATATGTGTGTGTGTATATGTCCGCATCTGTAGCCTGTTATTGTCTCATTATACCGCACTGTGAATGAATTAAAGTAAATATCTAAGTGGTCATGAACACATCTGTCCATCAGACAGAGGGCTGCTGTGTCTCCTGTCATCATTAATGGACGTCTCTTTAAAATGACCGCACAGAGGAGAGGAGTTCTCATTTCTCTAACCGCCTGCTGCTTCCCCTCCTCTTTCCTCGGTTCCCCTCCTCAGTCCTCCACTCGCATCTCCTGTGGGCGGGACTAAGTATCGAGGAGGGGAGTCGAGGAGGGGACATTTAAGAATTGAGAAACCTCTAGGGTGAAAAGAGGTGCTGCAGCATAGTATGAGAAACATAGAGAGCTTTTTGAACATTAAACCATGGAGACATGTCACAGTAGAGACGCTACATACTGATATACACCTGAACATCAGCAGGAGAGGACTCTTTAAAGTAGAGACACTACATACTGATATACACCTGAACATCAGCAGGAGAGGACTCTTTAAAGTAGAGACACTACATACTGATATACACCTGAACATCATTAGGAGAGGACTCTTTAAAGTAGAGACACTACATACTGATATACACCTGAACATCAGCAGGAGAGGACTCTTTAAAGTAGAGACACTACATACTGATATACACCTGAACATCAGCAGGAGAGGACTCTTTAAAGTAGAGACACTACATACTGATATACACCTGAACATCAGCAGGAGAGGACTCTTTAAAGTAGAGACACTACACACTGATATACACCTGAACATCAGCAGGAGAGGACTCTTTAAAGTAGAGACACTACATACTGATATACACCTGAGCATCAGCAGGAGAGGACTCTTTAAAGTAGAGACACTACATACTGATATACACCTGAGCATCAGCAGGAGAGGACTCTTTAAAGTAGAGACACTACACACTGATATACACCTGAACATCAGCAGGAGAGGACTCTTTAAAGTAGAGACACTACATACTGATATACACCTGAGCATCAGCAGGAGAGGACTCTTTAAAGTAGAGACACTACACACTGATATACACCTGAACATCAGCAGGAGAGGACTCTTTAAAGTAGAGACACTACATACTGATATGCACCTGGACATCAGCAGGAGAGGACTCTTTAAAGTAGAGACACTACATACTGATATGCACCTGGACATCAGCAGGAGAGGACTCTTTAAAGTAGAGACAGTACATACTGATATGCACCTGGACATCAGCAGGAGAGGACTCTTTAAAGTAGAGACACTACATACTGATATACACCTGAACATCAGCAGGAGAGGACTCTTTAAAGTAGAGACACTACATACTGATATACACCTGAACATCAGCAGGAGAGGACTCTTTAAAGTAGAGACACTACATACTGATATACACCTGAACATCAGCAGGAGAGGACTCTTTAAAGTAGAGACACTACACACTGATATACACCTGAACATCAGCAGGAGAGGACTCTTTAAAGTAGAGACACTACATACTGATATACACCTGAGCATCAGCAGGAGAGGACTCTTTAAAGTAGAGACACTACATACTGATATACACCTGAGCATCAGCAGGAGAGGACTCTTTAAAGTAGAGACACTACACACTGATATACACCTGAACATCAGCAGGAGAGGACTCTTTAAAGTAGAGACACTACATACTGATATACACCTGAGCATCAGCAGGAGAGGACTCTTTAAAGTAGAGACACTACACACTGATATACACCTGAACATCAGCAGGAGAGGACTCTTTAAAGTAGAGACACTACATACTGATATGCACCTGGACATCAGCAGGAGAGGACTCTTTAAAGTAGAGACACTACATACTGATATGCACCTGGACATCAGCAGGAGAGGACTCTTTAAAGTAGAGACAGTACATACTGATATGCACCTGGACATCAGCAGGAGAGGACTCTTTAAAGTAGAGACACTACATACTGATATACACTTGAACATCAGCAGGACAGGACTCTTTAAAGTAGAGACACTACATACTGATATACACCTGAACATCAGCAGGAGAGGACTCTTTAAAGTAGAGACACTACATACTGATATACACCTGAACATCAGCAGGAGAGGACTCTTTAAAGTAGAGACACTACATACTGATATACACCTGATCATCAGCAGGAGAGGACTCTTTAAAGTAGAGACACTACATACTGATATACACCTGATCATCAGCAGGAGAGGACTCTTTAAAGTAGAGACACTACATACTGATATACACCTGAACATCAGCAGGAGAGGACTCTTTAAAGGTGGGGTAGGTAATTTCGGAGAAACCAGCTGGAGTACGCTAGAATTTGAAAATACACAACCGGCGAAAACTTCCTCACAGAGCCCCTCCTCCAACACACACGGACGTGCACATGACCAATGAGGGCACGAGATAAGTTTGTGCACAGATGGAAGGCTGACAGGCAGGTAGGCCATCCAGTTATTTTAGCCGGGCCGGCTCAGATGATTGGTCATGCTTTTTACAGCGCCACGGCTTCCACAGATGATATTTTTTTATGGGTTTTTTGTCAAAGCACTTCAGATATTCATTGCTATCGGGATGTTAAGAGCATTCCATGGAATATAACAACAAGTGTATCTCGAGCCGGTTTCTCAAACTTACCTACCCCACCTTTAAGTACTGAAAGAAGGTACTGATCACAATAGTCAGTCTATATACAGTCCATACCCAACCCAGCTTCTACCCAACATGACCAACCTGTTGCAGAATGACCATGTTTCAGCCTCAGGTGGATAGCAGGACATCAGAAGTCACCATGTAAGGGCTCTGCAGAGGAGACAAGTTACAGGTATCAGAAGACTGAAAGAACAAATCTATAAAATATAATCTATAGCCTACGTGTATAACTGAAAAAAAAATGCTTGGTATTGAACTGTTGTTGAAATTCTCACAAACACTGGTACACTGGAACTGTATGAGGCATATGTATCTAAAAATACATTACAATATACCAAACATATGCAAAAAAGTGGACACCCCACCTATACAAATTCATGTTAGAATAACATAAAGCTGCAGGAATGAGCCCTAAAGCCCATAAACAAGATACATATTTAGCATTTCCTATTCCCTCATCTGGTAGTCAATGTTTTTTGAACATGTTTGTGGTTTGGAGACTGAAACAAGGTCTGTGGTTAACACAAGCTGAAAAAACTTTGTTCTGACGTCCGGTGGTGACGTGGATTTATGAGAACGTGCTGTAGTTCCTTTATAGCCCAACATTAGTCGCCTTTAGCTTAGCGGTGTGGACGGGAAGTCATGTGACCGTGCTGTAGTTCCTTTATAGCCCAACATTAGCCGCCTTTAGCTTAGCGGTGCTGACGTGAAGTCATGTGACCGTGCTTTAGTTCCTTTATAGCCCAACATTAGCCACCTTTAGCTTAGCGGTGTGGACGGGAAGTCATGTGACCGTGCTGTAGTTCCTTTATAGCCCAACATTAGCCACCTTTAGCTTAGCGGTGTGGACGGGAAGTCATGTGACCGTGCTGTAGTTCCTTTATAGCCCAACATTAGCCACCTTTAGCTTAGCGGTGTGGACGGGAAGTCATGTGACCGTGCTGTAGTTCCTTTAGAGCCCAACATTAGCCACCTTTAGCTTAGCGGTGTGGACGGGAAGTCATGTGACCGTGCTGTAGTTCCTTTATAGCCCAACAT
>NW_027640139.1:22500-30115 GCF_949606895.1 Notothenia rossii
AGATAATTACAACTATTGGTATATTTCCATGCAGACAGTACACGTCTCTGTGATTCTGATTCTGGGATACAGAAGCATTACATGTTAAGGATACATTCTTTCTTCTATACAGAATAACTAGAATTACAATCTTGTTTTTGAAGCCGAGAAGCTCACATCCATTTCTGGTCAAAATGACTTAAATTCATCATTATTATTATCCTATTACACGTGTGTGAAATTGTAATAAGAAGCACATTACTTCTTGAAAATTGGCAGAATAAGCCATGCAGAAAATGATTGTTCCAAAGTAGGAAAAAAAAACATTCCCTTCAAAAGTTTAGAATCAGCTGATTTCTTCAGTAAATGCTATTGAAGTAAGCAGGCGGCCAATAATAAAGAACAGGAAAACACTCAATGTGAGCAGGATCCTCATGATCACCATGTTGCTGTTCCTTTTTATTACGCCAACTTTGATTAATAAGGAATTGAGCGGTTAATCAAGCGAAAAAATGCAATAGGTTCAAGGTTCTTTATTTGTTATACGAACATAGCAGTTATGTCGATGAAAATCTGAGGTCACAGGCTTCTCTAAAAGTGCAACACAATAATACAGAAAAACAGAAAAATATAGTTCAAGTAAATATTAAAAAGTAAATACAAAAAGAAAAATAGTTTAAAAAAAGTGAAGTAGTGAAATAAGAGTCTATATGCAAGCGATTGGAATGATATAGATACATAAATAATTACATAGTATCAGATGAATGTTATGGATGTTGTTACAACAGTTCAGGTGTTTAAAAGTAATGTTTAGCTTCTCAAATTAGATGATATGCTGTTTTTCATTCTCATTATTAAGTATAACCTCAATATGTTGGAGTTTTGAACTTTAATTTGAACAGAATTAGACATTTAAAACATGTACACTTGGACTCTAACTCGGAAAGTTGTGATTTCTAAACTATTTAATCCATTGTAAGATATTATTAAGTTAAATATGCTTTTTGTGGTTAGGATCCTGATCTTCTTTTATTGTGTCACTAATGACAAGCTAGCTGTCCATTATCCCGATAATTACTTGAATCACAATATTGATTCAAAATAATTTAATAACAACCGTTTTGCTTCCGCTAAGAAAAGTAGTCCGTTTCACTGATCGCCAAAGGCTGGAACTGAAATGACTGAAGCACTGATGGAGGTTTTCTCTAAATTTAAAAGTCTGTTCACATTTTCTTCTCCATTAGCCAGTCTTGAAACACTACCAGAGCCCACCCCGTGTTACCTTTAAGGCTCTCTTCCTGTCTTCTTCTGTCTTCATTCCTTCTCTCTGCTCTGTGTGTTGTCTTAACTGGGGACCGTTTAGCCATCATGACTTCCAAAGTTTATGTTCTCTACAATTATTAAAAATTAAACATTTCCATGTTGTTTTCTGAAGCAGGAAACACGTGTATTTGGTCACTGTGTACATTAATTGACCGGACTTCTTTCCGCGGATTGATATGACTGCACATAGTGCGATGATCCATATCTAGCGAATAAAAAGCAGACCTCTGGGATGTCCAAATTGACCAATCAGAATCGAGTATTCGACTAAACCGTGTAATAAGGTAATACAATGCTTTGCAAATTCACCATTTACCCCTCATCACATCTGGTTGTCTGTGTTTTAAGGGAGATGATGGACAATCACCTGAATACCATCATCAGGTGAATGACTAAATTCCGGTTTTATAGATACTAGTTTGAAAGAAAGACTACGGCAATATTTTATGTATAAATAAATCCAACACTGAAGTATAAAACAAATCCTATGGTAAAATCCACCGTTATTTCAAGACATAACATGTTCATGTTCATACTTCTACATTTTTGGCTTCAAATTCATAATGTAGGATTTCGAAATCATATATTGTGCTAAGTCAAATGTTTTCTTTCACATTATGTCCAAAAAGTCACAGTGTAGTGTTTCCAAAACAAGTACAAATAAAAGTCATACGTAGTATATTATGTTAGAAAAAAGTCATAGTATAGTATGTTGAACAAAGTGATGGTATAGTATGTTGAACAAAGTGAAAAAGTCACGTTATAGTATGTTGAACAAAGTGAAAAAGTCACATAGTATGTTGAAAAAACAAGAGACAATGAGAACTTTAATATTTGTATTTTATTTTGAAAGGGTGTTGCAGGTACTCAGTGGCCTGCAGGATTCATCCATCATACATATTCTCTGATAAAACCCTCAACATAACTACAAGTGCACTTCATCTCAAACAGGAAACACTTTGGTCAGGCATCTTATGTGGAATGTGATAACAGTTTTTTTGTCTACGCAGTAACCATTTCTGTTTGTCGCTTCTTTCTGATGTTTGATATAAAAAGTGGAGATCGTGCCGACATGGACTCTGTAACATTTGACACTACATTCCCCGCATAAGCTCGCGTCATCATGAACTTTTGCATAACAGCAGCTCATAAAAAGGCAATATTTCTTTAAGGCAGAACTATATTCTGACAGTAACACACATTCATATGTTTCACATCTAAGCAGCCATTTGCAGACGTCTTTGTAAAAGACAATAAGAAGCTTTTGGAAGGAGGAAAATGACTAAACAGTTGAGGCTTTTTGGAGATTTTGGACATAGAAACAGAGTAATGCTAACCTCCTGACAGTTTTACAAGACATGCAACATATTTTAAAAGACGTTACAGTGAGACACACATTAAGATCCTGCAGTGTAATGCTTGACTTTAAAAAGCTCAGGTTTATTTAAAAGCGTAAACAGAGTTGGTGTTTGTGAAGATTTGATCAAATCTGAATCCAGTTTTTAATGAGATTAATAAATCCACATGTTTCTTTAATCTCTTGTTAAATCTATTTAACATTGGCTTGGAATATAACTGAGAAACTAGAGGGAAGAGATCACAGTCTTTAAGATATATGTTTGACCTAAGGTAAAGTTATTTATGGCATTTCACTTTTAATCTAGCGATGGCAGGTCTTTGATAGTAAAGTGTGAGGAGATACAAGATTGTATAGGACATTTGATTTGTATTTTACAAAACTAAAACTAAGTTCAGGCAATACATCGATATTTAATCAATAAAAAGTGTCTTTTTCTGGTTTGAAGTGCTGCCGTACAGTAAAATAGAAACACTTCTGAATGTATCAGACTGTTTTACTTATTGGTCTTTATCGACATAATCATAAATCCACATTACTGAAGATTTGTTGTCATACTACAGTATAGTGAGAGCATTCATTTTTATCCCTAAAATATTGATATAGTTACATTTGATTTGACGGGGAACTGATTCCAGTCGTCACCAAACAACAATAAAAACAGACATATATGGCACGCGGAACACAGGAGCCCTTTTTTCTGTAAACCTTAACATTGACTTCACCGACACATGAAACACAGACGAGGTCCTACAGCAAACTCTACAAGACCACTGACCGGAAGAATAAATTAGCAGTAAGACATGAATTGTGCTGCAGAGTGAGGAGCTTTAAAGGGATGACGTATTTTTTAGGCTGTCCCTGAAGGTAGCATCTCCCTGGTTCCTTTCACAAAAAGTCAATGGGATTTTACATTTGGATTTTGGATTATTGCGCAAAATAAGATCTGTGGCAAACATTTATGATACTTCCACTTTTAGTTCAGCAGGATACTCTCCACATATTATCACCAATTCATGATTTCTGAAGTAAAAAGCTAACGTTGGGCGATAAAGAAACTACAGCAAGGTCACATGACTTCACGTAACCAGCGCTAAGCTAAAGGTGGCTAATGTTGGGCGATAAAGAAACTACAGCAAGGTCACATGACTTCACGTCACCACCGCTAAGCTAAAGGTTGCTAATGTTGGGCGATAAAGAAACTACAGCACGGTCACATGACTTCACGTAACCAGCGCTAAGCTAAAGGAGGCTAATGTTGGGCGATAAAGAAACTACAGCACGGTCACATGACTTCACGTCACCACCGCTAAGCTAAAGGTTGCTAATGTTGGGCGATAAAGAAACTACAGCACGGTCACATGACTTCACGTAACCAGCGCTAAGCTAAAGGAGGCTAATGTTGGGCGATAAAGGAACTACAGCAAGGTCACATGACTTCACGTCACCAGCGCTAAGCTAAAGGAGGCTAATGTTGGGCGATAAAGAAACTACAGCACGGTCACATGACTTCATGTCACCACCGCTAAGCTAAAGGAGGCTAATGTTGGGCGATAAAGGAACTACAGCACGGTCACATGACTTCACGTAACCAGTGCTAAGCTAAAGGAGGCTAATGTTGGGCGTGATGACTTTAAGTTGTCTCATTTATACACTTGTTAGCAACCGCTGTGTTTAAATTCACCAGTGAGGTATTTACTGACGTATTTTATGTAGAAGACCAAAACTTGAAAATCTGACCTTATTTCTTTACCAAAAAAACATTCAAAAAACCCATTGATTTCCAGAAGAGGGAACAGGAAGTACTGAAATGCTGACTCTCAGGGTTTGAGGACTCATTCCCTTGGCTCAGAGAGGTAAACATGGCGTCCGTCACACCGTCTGCAGGCCTCTCTCGTGCCCGTCCAGCTGCACCTTGATCTTGTGCAGCTCCTCGATCTCCTCGTGGTGTCGGTCCGTCTTGTGGCGCACCAGCGAGCGGTAGAAGTGAACGGTGAAGACGACGAAGATCACGCCCACCGGCACCATGATGATGGTGGAGGCCAGCGCCGCCTGAAAGCCGGTGGTCGAAGCAGTGGGGGAAGCTGTGGAGGTGGAGCTCTCTGTGTTGCAGGTCTTTTTGGAAAGGCACGAGTCTACGGGCAGGAATTTGATCCAGCAGAGGAGCACCACCTCGGCGAGGAACAGCAGGATGCCCAGCGCGGTGGAGAAGCCCCAGGCCAGCTCGATGTAGATGTGCATGCGCTCGTGCGGAGACTCGCTGACGGAGTTCAGGTTGTGGATGTTGCTGACGGCCTCCACGTTGGGCAGGATGCAGGTGCTGATGAGCAGGGCGAACAGATGCACCGCCACCAGCACCGTGGTGCACACGCTGAAGGCTATGAGGAGCGCAGGGTGGTAGTTGTAGTTCATCTCCAGCTGCACCTCCACCATCGCCACCTGAACACACGGAGAAGCAGGATCAAAAGAAGGATTCAGAAACCTGGGTTCATGTAGAGATACCAGTCTAGGAATACTCTGTTACAAGTCAAAGTCCTGCATTCAAAAAGTTACTCAAGTATTAACATCAAAAGATACTTAAAGCACCAAAGGTCAGAGATGGCAAAAGTACACACATCCTTTACTCAAGTAGAAGTACAGATACTCGTGTTTAAAAACACTCTGGTGAAAGTAGAAGTACTGACTAAACTTCTTTACTCAAGTCAAAGTAAAGAGGCTTTGAAATGTACTTCAGTAAAAAGTACCCATAGCTAGCAGCTGTTTTAAAGAGTACCTGACCTCCCTTTATATTAATAGAACAATAATGTCATTGTTAGCTAATGAATGTTTCCATGGTGACCAACGGCAACATGATAACGTTTTCATTGGTCCCTCTTCTTTAGAGAAGACCAGGAAGTGATGGATACACGGATCGTGTTCAAATCAATAGGCACGCAATGACTCTAAATAATAATGATCACGCCACCAAACACACATTCAGACTAAAGGAACCAGCCTGTTTGGAAAATGAGAGAAGTAGAAAGTACAGGTATTTGTGTTCAACATGTGAGAAGTAGAAAGTACAGGTATTTGGGTTCAACATGTAAGAAGTAGAAAGTACAGGTATTTGGGTTCAACATGTGAGAAGTAGAAAGTACAGGTATTTGGGTTCAACATGTGAGAAGTAGAAAGTACAGGTATTTGAGTTCAACATGTAAGAAGTAGAAAGTACAGGTATTTGGGTTCAACATGTAAGAAGTAGAAAGTACAGGTATTTGGGTTCAACATGTAAGAAGTAGAAAGTACAGGTATTTGAGTTCAACATGTAAGAAGTAGAAAGTACAGGTATTTGGGTTCAACATGTGAGAAGTAGAAAGTACAGGTATTTGGGTTCAACATGTGAGAAGTAGAAAGTACAGGTATTTGAGTTCAACATGTAAGAAGTAGAAAGTACAGGTATTTGAGTTCAAAATGTAAGAAGTCAAAGTAAAAAGTCCTCAGAAAACAGAAACACCAGAAACATGTACTTAAGTACAGTAAGGAAGTATTTGTATTCCAATACTTCCCAGCTCTGTACCTGGGTTAAGTCCTGCATTCAAAAGATTCAGATTGTATTCTTTCACCAATGCATTGGACATTTTAAACCAAAGCAGAGTGGAAGAATGCTATTAGGAGGCCAAAATACTTTTTCAGGTATTACAAAAATACTTCTAAAATGTTTGCTTATTATATTTTACTAAGGGTATTATTTTCAATACAGAAACTTTACCTGAAACAGATTATGTACAAGAAAAAAGCTATTTTGAAGCTGGCTTGGATATGTTTTCAGTTGTGTAAAAGTACAATTCCTGTTCATTTCCTGCAGGTTGTCGGGTTAAAAAGAGTAGGATGGACATTTAACTATCCTGGTTGAATTATCTGTACAAAAAATAAACTATTAAGTCATTAAATATCTTCTTATAAAGAGTCAGAAGGAAATAAAAGAGAGAATTCAACTGTGATGTAGATTGCAGAGAAACATCCAATCGCAGAGCTCATTTTGTTTTGCTTGTGCCACCAAAGAAATGTTTATCTGAAAGGAGATCGAGAATACAAAACCTAAGCATTGAAGTTGCACGAAGCGGTTGAAAGCACAGACAGGAAGTCAAAAACCAGTTCCTGCCCACAGCTGTTTCCATCACTGAGCTGCATTATCGTGGTTTCGCAATGTTCAGTGGTGAGAAGAACTCAAACCATGATCTCCCCGGAGAGCAGCTGAGAAACTAAAGACTTCACAACGTTCCAAACATGAAGCACCTCCATGTTAAGAGGTTAAAGGTCCCCTATCAGACTGTTTCTCATCAATATATCACAGGTCTCAGATATATATACAGAGCCTGTCTCTGATTGGCTGAAACTCCAAACAGATCATTGCAGCATTACCCATAATCCCCTCTGTTTCAGTCCTGTTTCCAAAGTGCTGATTCTCTGTCTGTTACTTTAGATGAAAATAAGGAGCCCCTCCCCACGCCCCTCTGCTCGTGAATTAATTTGTTTGTAAAGTTTGAGAAACAGAGCCTCGTTGCGGGGAAATTATACAGATGGCTAGTCCGCCCCTGAAAATGTCTATGCAAACGTTATTATTAATAATAATTGTTTGTTTTTTTTTATTATAAAAAACATTAATCAATTTCTTTTTATACATTTTTTTTCTTCCATTTTTATTTTGTAATCATCTCGCGACCCCCACTTTGGGAAACCCCTGCGCTATGGGGGTACGTGGACCCCTAGGGGTACGTTGGAGTACTGCAGGGGGTACGTAAGATTTATTTTATGCTAATGAATTTTTTTTTACATAATTAATGCATTTAAACAAACTACTAATTGCAGATTAACTACTTTATTCAAAAGTTTACAATAATTCTGGAGAATAAAATGGGAAAAATAAACGGGCTGCTCTCTTTTCCTCTCCCTCTCCTGACAGCTCGCTGAACCTGT
>NW_027640138.1:0-1000 GCF_949606895.1 Notothenia rossii
TTTTTAGATTTAGAAACGAAAACATATTTTTTAAAATTTCTGGCGTTGCTACTGACGACCATACTACCCGTGAAAGATTAGCGAACGTTGCAAGCAAGCTAAAGAAAGAAGAAAGCTGAATGATGTTAAAAACGTGGCTCAAAACGGGAGGTATTCGGAAGAGAGGTAATGAGGAGAATATTACCAGCGAAAGTGAACAAGTGAATGAGGAGGAGGACAGTCATCAGCCGAGTACAAGCGTAGGCTCCGCCAGCAACACAAAAGTGATATGCACAGCCGCTGTGATGGAGGAGAGAAGTGACTCAGGAAGAAGGCATTTGCTCAAAGGATGGAGAGAGGTCAAAAGCTGAAAAAGCACACACTTGTCCTTAATTGTTATCTTTTTTCTTATGTTTTTTCTTTTCTTTTTTACTTTGCCACCACAGAAATGGCAATAGCAAACATCAGCAGACTGAAGATGAGCTATTAGCCCTTAGGCTGATCTGCTCCTGGAGGCTTCATTATTATTGGAACTGAATTCCCAATAGGACATTTTCTGTTTCGATGTGGGTTGTTGCAGGAAGCCTACATTCACACTTTGGTATAGGTCCAGGAAATGACATGTGTGTACAGTTGACATTTGTTGTGTGAGAATAAGTTATTATTTTGTTCTTTATATTCTCACTTGTGGTGTGTGAGTGAGTGAGTGAGTGTGAGAGAGAGAGAGAGAGAGAGAGAGAGAGAGAGAGAGAGAGAGAGAGAGAGAGAGAGAGAGAGAGAGAGAGAGAGAGAGAGAGAGAGAGAGAGCACAATAAATAATGGTATTATGAATACATTTGCCTCCGAGTCCTGCATGAACTGTGCATGGACTGTATTTGAACATTGGTCATATGGTGGTACTTGGAGAGCCAACTATTTTCTCAAGTCGTACTTGGTGGAAAAAGGTTGAGAACCACTGGTTTAGATAATTAATTTAAAAAAAGGGGATGTAGCTCAGTGGTAGAGTGTGTGCTTTGCATGT
>NW_027640137.1:0-78000 GCF_949606895.1 Notothenia rossii
GGCCCCCGGACTTAAGCACTCCCCCACGGACTAAACCCAGATGTTCACACCCTACAGAACTTCATGCCCCTGGTTACCCTAAAGGGGGTGGATTTTGCGGTGCTTTGCCGTCCGCACATCGGCATCCATATTCGGCCTTATTCATGACACTACCACCCCTTCTTTGGAGGATATTCTCATGCTCCTAGTAACCCTTTAAATAGTCTGATACTGTCAGGGTTCATCACCGCACTTTACAAGCCAGAAATAATGTTTAAATGGTCGGGGAAAGTGTTTTTAAACGTATGGAAGAGAGTTTTAGCCTGTCATTTTAAAGGATATCATTTAACATGTAACCTCTCCTGGAAATGCACAGAATATGTCCATTTCCAGGAAAGATTCCATGTTAAATTATATCCTGCAAAATGACAGGCTATAACCCAGGAATAAGTGTTTGAAAGGCGGGGAAAAGTTGTTTAAAATAGTCGGAAAAGTGTTTTTAAACGTATGGAAGAGAGTTGTAGCCTGTCATTTTGCAGGATATCATTTAACATGTAACCTCTCCTGGAAATGCACAGAATATGTCCATTTCCAGGAGAGAATCCATGTTAAATTATATCCTGCAAAATGACAGGCTATAACCCATGAACAAGTGTTTGAAAGGCGGGGAAAAGTTGTTTAAAATAGTCTGATACCTCCAGGGCGCATCACCGCATTTTACAAGCCAGGGAAGGTGTCTGAATCCTGGGTAAACCTATTTTAAGTAGTCTGACACCTGGCACTGTATTTGCCCCTGGGAACCTTCAAGGTTATATTCATGTTTTATTATTTATTTAATAATCACATGATTTTTACAAAAACCGTATACACAGTATACATATATACAATACTAATAATAATATAACAATATACATAATAAAAACATGAAAAGTGGTGAAAATGAGAAAATGTATCCGAAAATAGTGCCTCATAATGCGGGCATGTGGACAGTAGCCAGAGACTCACAGGCACACACACATGCAGAGATCCAGGGGGCGGAGCACATGGCTTTTTTTACCCAGAAATAAGTCTCTTAGAGGCGGGGAGACTCAGAGGACAGGCTGCGTCACCTCACTTTGTAACCCAGGAAAAGAGCAGGAATTCTGGCTGCGTGAGTGTTAAAAGTACATTCATCTGTGTTAATCCGACAGCCGCAGAGGTGCTGACGGAAAGCAGGCGGAACAAATTGATTATTTGAACCAGGAATACATGTTTGCAAGGCGGGGAAAGTGTTCCTGCAGCCCCTCCATAACGGTAATAATGATTAGAAATGATTTCCAGGGCAGAAAGCGGTTTTTAAATGTGGAAAAAAATATGTTAAACTGTTTAAAAAGCACAAAGTGATTTGAGTGCAGTTCTCATGTGTCCCCACAGGAGGGCGCGTCGTCCCATGGAGCACAGTGCATGGGGACAAGGTACGATGTATACCCTAAAATAGCCAGCTAAGCGTGGGTGGATTAGTTTCAAAGCATGCACACTCTGCTCATGTCAGACTTACATGAAATAGACCGGGAAAAACACCTCTATTTAGCCCCTCACAGAGCCCCAAAGGACGGACTAAGCAGCTCCAGCACGGCTCCCTCACATGCACACTCTGCTCATGTCAGACTTACATTAAAATAGACCAGGACAAGCACCTCACAGAGCCCCAAAGGACGGACTAAGCAGCTCCAGCATGGCTCCCTCACATGCACACTCTGCTCATGTCAGACTTCCATTAAAATAGACCGGGAGAAGCACCTCACAGAGCCCCAAAGGACGGACTAAGCAGCTCCAGCACGGCTCCCTCACATGCACACTCTGCTCATGTCAGACTTCCATTCAAATTGACCGGGAAAAGCACCTCTTTTGGGCACCTCACAGAGCCCCAAAGGACGGCCTAATGACCTCCAGCCTCTCTCCCTCACATGGAGCTCAGGTTATTTCATACCTCCAGGAGAGGGACCGGGAAAACCACCTGTCTGTAGCCCCTGACAGAGCCCCAAAGGACGGACTGAGGACCTCCGGCAACAGTGGTACTTCCATAACCTCGTGCACCGTGAGACCCCGGGCCCCCGGACTTAAGCACTCCCCCACGGACTAAACCCAGATGTTCACACCCTACAGAACTTCATGCCCCTGGTTACCCTAAAGGGGGTGGATTTTGCGGTGCTTTGCCGTCCGCACATCGGCATCCATATTCGGCCTTATTCATGACACTACCACCCCTTCTTTGGAGGATATTCTCATGCTCCTAGTAACCCTTTAAATAGTCTGATACTGTCAGGGTTCATCACCGCACTTTACAAGCCAGAAATAATGTTTAAATGGTCGGGGAAAGTGTTTTTAAACGTATGGAAGAGAGTTTTAGCCTGTCATTTTAAAGGATATCATTTAACATGTAACCTCTCCTGGAAATGCACAGAATATGTCCATTTCCAGGAAAGATTCCATGTTAAATTATATCCTGCAAAATGACAGGCTATAACCCAGGAATAAGTGTTTGAAAGGCGGGGAAAAGTTGTTTAAAATAGTCGGAAAAGTGTTTTTAAACGTATGGAAGAGAGTTGTAGCCTGTCATTTTGCAGGATATCATTTAACATGTAACCTCTCCTGGAAATGCACAGAATATGTCCATTTCCAGGAGAGAATCCATGTTAAATTATATCCTGCAAAATGACAGGCTATAACCCATGAACAAGTGTTTGAAAGGCGGGGAAAAGTTGTTTAAAATAGTCTGATACCTCCAGGGCGCATCACCGCATTTTACAAGCCAGGGAAGGTGTCTGAATCCTGGGTAAACCTATTTTAAGTAGTCTGACACCTGGCACTGTATTTGCCCCTGGGAACCTTCAAGGTTATATTCATGTTTTATTATTTATTTAATAATCACATGATTTTTACAAAAACCGTATACACAGTATACATATATACAATACTAATAATAATATAACAATATACATAATAAAAACATGAAAAGTGGTGAAAATGAGAAAATGTATCCGAAAATAGTGCCTCATAATGCGGGCATGTGGACAGTAGCCAGAGACTCACAGGCACACACACATGCAGAGATCCAGGGGGCGGAGCACATGGCTTTTTTTACCCAGAAATAAGTCTCTTAGAGGCGGGGAGACTCAGAGGACAGGCTGCGTCACCTCACTTTGTAACCCAGGAAAAGAGCAGGAATTCTGGCTGCGTGAGTGTTAAAAGTACATTCATCTGTGTTAATCCGACAGCCGCAGAGGTGCTGACGGAAAGCAGGCGGAACAAATTGATTATTTGAACCAGGAATACATGTTTGCAAGGCGGGGAAAGTGTTCCTGCAGCCCCTCCATAACGGTAATAATGATTAGAAATGATTTCCAGGGCAGAAAGCGGTTTTTAAATGTGGAAAAAAATATGTTAAACTGTTTAAAAAGCACAAAGTGATTTGAGTGCAGTTCTCATGTGTCCCCACAGGAGGGCGCGTCGTCCCATGGAGCACAGTGCATGGGGACAAGGTACGATGTATACCCTAAAATAGCCAGCTAAGCGTGGGTGGATTAGTTTCAAAGCATGCACACTCTGCTCATGTCAGACTTACATGAAATAGACCGGGAAAAACACCTCTATTTAGCCCCTCACAGAGCCCCAAAGGACGGACTAAGCAGCTCCAGCACGGCTCCCTCACATGCACACTCTGCTCATGTCAGACTTACATTAAAATAGACCAGGACAAGCACCTCACAGAGCCCCAAAGGACGGACTAAGCAGCTCCAGCATGGCTCCCTCACATGCACACTCTGCTCATGTCAGACTTCCATTAAAATAGACCGGGAGAAGCACCTCACAGAGCCCCAAAGGACGGACTAAGCAGCTCCAGCACGGCTCCCTCACATGCACACTCTGCTCATGTCAGACTTCCATTCAAATTGACCGGGAAAAGCACCTCTTTTGGGCACCTCACAGAGCCCCAAAGGACGGCCTAATGACCTCCAGCCTCTCTCCCTCACATGGAGCTCAGGTTATTTCATACCTCCAGGAGAGGGACCGGGAAAACCACCTGTCTGTAGCCCCTGACAGAGCCCCAAAGGACGGACTGAGGACCTCCGGCAACAGTGGTACTTCCATAACCTCGTGCACCGTGAGACCCCGGGCCCCCGGACTTAAGCACTCCCCCACGGACTAAACCCAGATGTTCACACCCTACAGAACTTCATGCCCCTGGTTACCCTAAAGGGGGTGGATTTTGCGGTGCTTTGCCGTCCGCACATCGGCATCCATATTCGGCCTTATTCATGACACTACCACCCCTTCTTTGGAGGATATTCTCATGCTCCTAGTAACCCTTTAAATAGTCTGATACTGTCAGGGTTCATCACCGCACTTTACAAGCCAGAAATAATGTTTAAATGGTCGGGGAAAGTGTTTTTAAACGTATGGAAGAGAGTTTTAGCCTGTCATTTTAAAGGATATCATTTAACATGTAACCTCTCCTGGAAATGCACAGAATATGTCCATTTCCAGGAAAGATTCCATGTTAAATTATATCCTGCAAAATGACAGGCTATAACCCAGGAATAAGTGTTTGAAAGGCGGGGAAAAGTTGTTTAAAATAGTCGGAAAAGTGTTTTTAAACGTATGGAAGAGAGTTGTAGCCTGTCATTTTGCAGGATATCATTTAACATGTAACCTCTCCTGGAAATGCACAGAATATGTCCATTTCCAGGAGAGAATCCATGTTAAATTATATCCTGCAAAATGACAGGCTATAACCCATGAACAAGTGTTTGAAAGGCGGGGAAAAGTTGTTTAAAATAGTCTGATACCTCCAGGGCGCATCACCGCATTTTACAAGCCAGGGAAGGTGTCTGAATCCTGGGTAAACCTATTTTAAGTAGTCTGACACCTGGCACTGTATTTGCCCCTGGGAACCTTCAAGGTTATATTCATGTTTTATTATTTATTTAATAATCACATGATTTTTACAAAAACCGTATACACAGTATACATATATACAATACTAATAATAATATAACAATATACATAATAAAAACATGAAAAGTGGTGAAAATGAGAAAATGTATCCGAAAATAGTGCCTCATAATGCGGGCATGTGGACAGTAGCCAGAGACTCACAGGCACACACACATGCAGAGATCCAGGGGGCGGAGCACATGGCTTTTTTTACCCAGAAATAAGTCTCTTAGAGGCGGGGAGACTCAGAGGACAGGCTGCGTCACCTCACTTTGTAACCCAGGAAAAGAGCAGGAATTCTGGCTGCGTGAGTGTTAAAAGTACATTCATCTGTGTTAATCCGACAGCCGCAGAGGTGCTGACGGAAAGCAGGCGGAACAAATTGATTATTTGAACCAGGAATACATGTTTGCAAGGCGGGGAAAGTGTTCCTGCAGCCCCTCCATAACGGTAATAATGATTAGAAATGATTTCCAGGGCAGAAAGCGGTTTTTAAATGTGGAAAAAAATATGTTAAACTGTTTAAAAAGCACAAAGTGATTTGAGTGCAGTTCTCATGTGTCCCCACAGGAGGGCGCGTCGTCCCATGGAGCACAGTGCATGGGGACAAGGTACGATGTATACCCTAAAATAGCCAGCTAAGCGTGGGTGGATTAGTTTCAAAGCATGCACACTCTGCTCATGTCAGACTTACATGAAATAGACCGGGAAAAACACCTCTATTTAGCCCCTCACAGAGCCCCAAAGGACGGACTAAGCAGCTCCAGCACGGCTCCCTCACATGCACACTCTGCTCATGTCAGACTTACATTAAAATAGACCAGGACAAGCACCTCACAGAGCCCCAAAGGACGGACTAAGCAGCTCCAGCATGGCTCCCTCACATGCACACTCTGCTCATGTCAGACTTCCATTAAAATAGACCGGGAGAAGCACCTCACAGAGCCCCAAAGGACGGACTAAGCAGCTCCAGCACGGCTCCCTCACATGCACACTCTGCTCATGTCAGACTTCCATTCAAATTGACCGGGAAAAGCACCTCTTTTGGGCACCTCACAGAGCCCCAAAGGACGGCCTAATGACCTCCAGCCTCTCTCCCTCACATGGAGCTCAGGTTATTTCATACCTCCAGGAGAGGGACCGGGAAAACCACCTGTCTGTAGCCCCTGACAGAGCCCCAAAGGACGGACTGAGGACCTCCGGCAACAGTGGTACTTCCATAACCTCGTGCACCGTGAGACCCCGGGCCCCCGGACTTAAGCACTCCCCCACGGACTAAACCCAGATGTTCACACCCTACAGAACTTCATGCCCCTGGTTACCCTAAAGGGGGTGGATTTTGCGGTGCTTTGCCGTCCGCACATCGGCATCCATATTCGGCCTTATTCATGACACTACCACCCCTTCTTTGGAGGATATTCTCATGCTCCTAGTAACCCTTTAAATAGTCTGATACTGTCAGGGTTCATCACCGCACTTTACAAGCCAGAAATAATGTTTAAATGGTCGGGGAAAGTGTTTTTAAACGTATGGAAGAGAGTTTTAGCCTGTCATTTTAAAGGATATCATTTAACATGTAACCTCTCCTGGAAATGCACAGAATATGTCCATTTCCAGGAAAGATTCCATGTTAAATTATATCCTGCAAAATGACAGGCTATAACCCAGGAATAAGTGTTTGAAAGGCGGGGAAAAGTTGTTTAAAATAGTCGGAAAAGTGTTTTTAAACGTATGGAAGAGAGTTGTAGCCTGTCATTTTGCAGGATATCATTTAATATGTAACCTCTCCTGGAAATGCACAGAATATGTCCATTTCCAGGAGAGAATCCATGTTAAATTATATCCTGCAAAATGACAGGCTATAACCCATGAACAAGTGTTTGAAAGGCGGGGAAAAGTTGTTTAAAATAGTCTGATACCTCCAGGGCGCATCACCGCATTTTACAAGCCAGGGAAGGTGTCTGAATCCTGGGTAAACCTATTTTAAGTAGTCTGACACCTGGCACTGTATTTGCCCCTGGGAACCTTCAAGGTTATATTCATGTTTTATTATTTATTTAATAATCACATGATTTTTACAAAAACCGTATACACAGTATACATATATACAATACTAATAATAATATAACAATATACATAATAAAAACATGAAAAGTGGTGAAAATGAGAAAATGTATCCGAAAATAGTGCCTCATAATGCGGGCATGTGGACAGTAGCCAGAGACTCACAGGCACACACACATGCAGAGATCCAGGGGGCGGAGCACATGGCTTTTTTTTACCCAGAAATAAGTCTCTTAGAGGCGGGGAGACTCAGAGGACAGGCTGCGTCACCTCACTTTGTAACCCAGGAAAAGAGCAGGAATTCTGGCTGCGTGAGTGTTAAAAGTACATTCATCTGTGTTAATCCGACAGCCGCAGAGGTGCTGACGGAAAGCAGGCGGAACAAATTGATTATTTGAACCAGGAATACATGTTTGCAAGGCGGGGAAAGTGTTCCTGCAGCCCCTCCATAACGGTAATAATGATTAGAAATGATTTCCAGGGCAGAAAGCGGTTTTTAAATGTGGAAAAAAATATGTTAAACTGTTTAAAAAGCACAAAGTGATTTGAGTGCAGTTCTCATGTGTCCCCACAGGAGGGCGCGTCGTCCCATGGAGCACAGTGCATGGGGACAAGGTACGATGTATACCCTAAAATAGCCAGCTAAGCGTGGGTGGATTAGTTTCAAAGCATGCACACTCTGCTCATGTCAGACTTACATGAAATAGACCGGGAAAAACACCTCTATTTAGCCCCTCACAGAGCCCCAAAGGACGGACTAAGCAGCTCCAGCACGGCTCCCTCACATGCACACTCTGCTCATGTCAGACTTACATTAAAATAGACCAGGACAAGCACCTCACAGAGCCCCAAAGGACGGACTAAGCAGCTCCAGCATGGCTCCCTCACATGCACACTCTGCTCATGTCAGACTTCCATTAAAATAGACCGGGAGAAGCACCTCACAGAGCCCCAAAGGACGGACTAAGCAGCTCCAGCACGGCTCCCTCACATGCACACTCTGCTCATGTCAGACTTCCATTCAAATTGACCGGGAAAAGCACCTCTTTTGGGCACCTCACAGAGCCCCAAAGGACGGACTAAGCAGCTCCAGCACGGCTCCCTCACATGCACACTCTGCTCATGTCAGACTTACATTAAAATAGACCAGGACAAGCACCTCACAGAGCCCCAAAGGACGGACTAAGCAGCTCCAGCATGGCTCCCTCACATGCACACTCTGCTCATGTCAGACTTCCATTAAAATAGACCGGGAGAAGCACCTCACAGAGCCCCAAAGGACGGACTAAGCAGCTCCAGCACGGCTCCCTCACATGCACACTCTGCTCATGTCAGACTTACATTAAAATAGACCAGGACAAGCACCTCACAGAGCCCCAAAAGGACGGACTAAGCAGCTCCAGCATGGCTCCCTCACATGCACACTCTGCTCATGTCAGACTTCCATTCAAATTGACCGGGAAAAGCACCTCTTTTGGGCACCTCACAGAGCCCCAAAGGACGGCCTAATGACCTCCAGCCTCTCTCCCTCACATGGAGCTCAGGTTATTTCATACCTCCAGGAGAGGGACCGGGAAAACCACCTGTCTGTAGCCCCTGACAGAGCCCCAAAGGACGGACTGAGGACCTCCGGCAACAGTGGTACTTCCATAACCTCGTGCACCGTGAGACCCCGGGCCCCCGGACTTAAGCACTCCCCCACGGACTAAACCCAGATGTTCACACCCTACAGTACTTCATGCCCCTGGTTACCCTAAAGGGGGTGGATTTTGCGGTGCTTTGCCGTCCGCACATCGGCATCCATATTCGGCCTTATTCATGACACTACCACCCCTTCTTTGGAGGATATTCTCATGCTCCTAGTAACCCTTTAAATAGTCTGATACTGTCAGGGTTCATCACCGCACTTTACAAGCCAGAAATAATGTTTAAATGGTCGGGGAAAGTGTTTTTAAACGTATGGAAGAGAGTTTTAGCCTGTCATTTTAAAGGATATCATTTAACATGTAACCTCTCCTGGAAATGCACATAATATGTCCATTTCCAGGAAAGATTCCATGTTAAATTATATCCTGCAAAATGACAGGCTATAACCCAGGAACAAGTGTTTGAAAGGCGGGGAAAAGTTGTTTAAAATAGTTGGAAAAGTGTTTTTAAACGTATGGAAGAGAGTTGTAGCCTGTCATTTTGCAGGATATCATTTAACATGTAACCTCTCCTGGAAATGCACAGAATATGTCCATTTCCAGGAGAGAATCCATGTTAAATTATATCCTGCAAAATGACAGGCTATAACCCAGGAACAAGTGTTTGAAAGGCGGGGAAAAGTTGTTTAAAATAGTCTGATACCTCCAGGGCGCATCACCGCATTTTACAAGCCAGGGAAGGTGTCTGAATCCTGGGTAAACATATTTTAAGTAGTCTGACACCTGGCACTGTATTTGCCCCTGGGAACCTTCAAGGTTATATTCATGTTTTATTATTTATTTAATAATCACATGATTTTTACAAAAACCGTATACACAGTATACATATATACAATACTAATAATAATATAACAATATACATAATAAAAACATGAAAAGTGGTGAAAATGAGAAAATGTATCCGAAAATAGTGCCTCATAATGCGGGCATGTGGACAGTAGCCAGAGACTCACAGGCACACACACATGCAGAGATCCAGGGGGCGGAGCACATGGCTTTTTTTACCCAGAAATAAGTCTCTTAGAGGCGGGGAGACTCAGAGGACAGGCTGCGTCACCTCACTTTGTAACCCAGGAAAAGAGCAGGAATTCTGGCTGCGTGAGTGTTAAAAGTACATTCATCTGTGTTAATCCGACAGCCGCAGAGGTGCTGACGGAAAGCAGGCGGAACAAATTGATTATTTGAACCAGGAATACATGTTTGCAAGGCGGGGAAAGTGTTCCTGCAGCCCCTCCATAACGGTAATAATGATTAGAAATGATTTCCAGGGCAGAAAGCGGTTTTTAAATGTGGAAAAAAATATGTTAAACTGTTTAAAAAGCACAAAGTGATTTGAGTGCAGTTCTCATGTGTCCCCACAGGAGGGCGCGTCGTCCCATGGAGCACAGTGCATGGGGACAAGGTACGATGTATACCCTAAAATAGCCAGCTAAGCGTGGGTGGATTAGTTTCAAAGCATGCACACTCTGCTCATGTCAGACTTACATTAAATAGACCGGGAAAAACACCTCTGTTTAGCCCCTCACAGAGCCCCAAAGGACGGACTAAGCAGCTCCAGCACGGCTCCCTCACATGCACACTCTGCTCATGTCAGACTTACATTAAAATAGACCAGGACAAGCACCTCACAGAGCCCCAAAGGACGGACTAAGCAGCTCCAGCATGGCTCCCTCACATGCACACTCTGCTCATGTCAGACTTCCATTAAAATAGACCGGGAGAAGCACCTCACAGAGCCCCAAAGGACGGACTAAGCAGCTCCAGCACGGCTCCCTCACATGCACACTCTGCTCATGTCAGACTTCCATTCAAATTGACCGGGAAAAGCACCTCTTTTGGGCACCTCACAGAGCCCCAAAGGACGGACTAAGCAGCTCCAGCATGGCTCCCTCACATGCACACTCTGCTCATGTCAGACTTCCATTAAAATAGACCAGGACAAGCACCTCACAGAGCCCCAAAGGACGGACTAAGCAGCTCCAGCATGGCTCCCTCACATGCACACTCTGCTCATGTCAGACTTACATTAAATAGACCGGGAAAAACACCTCTATTTAGCCCCTCACAGAGCCCCAAAGGACGGACTAAGCAGCTCCAGCACGGCTCCCTCACATGCACACTCTGCTCATGTCAGACTTACATTAAAATAGACCAGGACAAGCACCTCACAGAGCCCCAAAGGACGGACTAAGCAGCTCCAGCATGGCTCCCTCACATGCACACTCTGCTCATGTCAGACTTCCATTAAAATAGACCGGGAGAAGCACCTCACAGAGCCCCAAAGGACGGACTAAGCAGCTCCAGCACGGCTCCCTCACATGCACACTCTGCTCATGTCAGACTTACATTAAAATAGACCAGGACAAGCACCTCACAGAGCCCCAAAAGGACGGACTAAGCAGCTCCAGCATGGCTCCCTCACATGCACACTCTGCTCATGTCAGACTTCCATTCAAATTGACCGGGAAAAGCACCTCTTTTGGGCACCTCACAGAGCCCCAAAGGACGGCCTAATGACCTCCAGCCTCTCTCCCTCACATGGAGCTCAGGTTATTTCATACCTCCAGGAGAGGGACCGGGAAAACCACCTGTCTGTAGCCCCTGACAGAGCCCCAAAGGACGGACTGAGGACCTCCGGCAACAGTGGTACTTCCATAACCTCGTGCACCGTGAGACCCCGGGCCCCCGGACTTAAGCACTCCCCCACGGACTAAACCCAGATGTTCACACCCTACAGTACTTCATGCCCCTGGTTACCCTAAAGGGGGTGGATTTTGCGGTGCTTTGCCGTCCGCACATCGGCATCCATATTCGGCCTTATTCATGACACTACCACCCCTTCTTTGGAGGATATTCTCATGCTCCTAGTAACCCTTTAAATAGTCTGATACTGTCAGGGTTCATCACCGCACTTTACAAGCCAGAAATAATGTTTAAATGGTCGGGGAAAGTGTTTTTAAACGTATGGAAGAGAGTTTTAGCCTGTCATTTTAAAGGATATCATTTAACATGTAACCTCTCCTGGAAATGCACATAATATGTCCATTTCCAGGAAAGATTCCATGTTAAATTATATCCTGCAAAATGACAGGCTATAACCCAGGAATAAGTGTTTGAAAGGCGGGGAAAAGTTGTTTAAAATAGTCGGAAAAGTGTTTTTAAACGTATGGATGAGAGTTGTAGCCTGTCATTTTGCAGGATATCATTTAACATGTAACCTCTCCTGGAAATGCACAGAATATGTCCATTTCCAGGAGAGAATCCATGTTAAATTATATCCTGCAAAATGACAGGCTATAACCCAGGAACAAGTGTTTGAAAGGCGGGGAAAAGTTGTTTAAAATAGTCTGATACCTCCAGGGCGCATCACCGCATTTTACAAGCCAGGGAAGGTGTCTGAATCCTGGGTAAACATATTTTAAGTAGTCTGACACCTGGCACTGTATTTGCCCCTGGGAACCTTCAAGGTTATATTCATGTTTTATTATTTATTTAATAATCACATGATTTTTACAAAAACCGTATACACAGTATACATATATACAATACTAATAATAATATAACAATATACATAATAAAAACATGAAAAGTGGTGAAAATGAGAAAATGTATCCGAAAATAGTGCCTCATAATGCGGGCATGTGGACAGTAGCCAGAGACTCACAGGCACACACACATGCAGAGATCCAGGGGGCGGAGCACATGGCTTTTTTTACCCAGAAATAAGTCTCTTAGAGGCGGGGAGACTCAGAGGACAGGCTGCGTCACCTCACTTTGTAACCCAGGAAAAGAGCAGGAATTCTGGCTGCGTGAGTGTTAAAAGTACATTCATCTGTGTTAATCCGACAGCCGCAGAGGTGCTGACGGAAAGCAGGCGGAACAAATTGATTATTTGAACCAGGAATACATGTTTGCAAGGCGGGGAAAGTGTTCCTGCAGCCCCTCCATAACGGTAATAATGATTAGAAATGATTTCCAGGGCAGAAAGCGGTTTTTAAATGTGGAAAAAAATATGTTAAACTGTTTAAAAAGCACAAAGTGATTTGAGTGCAGTTCTCATGTGTCCCCACAGGAGGGCGCGTCGTCCCATGGAGCACAGTGCATGGGGACAAGGTACGATGTATACCCTAAAATAGCCAGCTAAGCGTGGGTGGATTAGTTTCAAAGCATGCACACTCTGCTCATGTCAGACTTACATTAAATAGACCGGGAAAAACACCTCTGTTTAGCCCCTCACAGAGCCCCAAAGGACGGACTAAGCAGCTCCAGCACGGCTCCCTCACATGCACACTCTGCTCATGTCAGACTTACATTAAAATAGACCAGGACAAGCACCTCACAGAGCCCCAAAGGACGGACTAAGCAGCTCCAGCATGGCTCCCTCACATGCACACTCTGCTCATGTCAGACTTACATTAAATAGACCGGGAAAAACACCTCTATTTAGCCCCTCACAGAGCCCCAAAGGAAGGACTAAGCAGCTCCAGCAAGGCTCCCTCACATGCACACTCTGCTCATGTCAGACTTACATTAAAATAGACCAGGACAAGCACCTCACAGAGCCCCAAAGGACGGACTAAGCAGCTCCAGCATGGCTCCCTCACATGCACACTCTGCTCATGTCAGACTTCCATTAAAATAGACCGGGAGAAGCACCTCACAGAGCCCCAAAGGACGGACTAAGCAGCTCCAGCACGGCTCCCTCACATGCACACTCTGCTCATGTCAGACTTACATTAAAATAGACCAGGACAAGCACCTCACAGAGCCCCAAAAGGACGGACTAAGCAGCTCCAGCATGGCTCCCTCACATGCACACTCTGCTCATGTCAGACTTCCATTCAAATTGACCGGGAAAAGCACCTCTTTTGGGCACCTCACAGAGCCCCAAAGGACGGCCTAATGACCTCCAGCCTCTCTCCCTCACATGGAGCTCAGGTTATTTCATACCTCCAGGAGAGGGACCGGGAAAACCACCTGTCTGTAGCCCCTGACAGAGCCCCAAAGGACGGACTGAGGACCTCCGGCAACAGTGGTACTTCCATAACCTCGTGCACCGTGAGACCCCGGGCCCCCGGACTTAAGCACTCCCCCACGGACTAAACCCAGATGTTCACACCCTACAGTACTTCATGCCCCTGGTTACCCTAAAGGGGGTGGATTTTGCGGTGCTTTGCCGTCCGCACATCGGCATCCATATTCGGCCTTATTCATGACACTACCACCCCTTCTTTGGAGGATATTCTCATGCTCCTAGTAACCCTTTAAATAGTCTGATACTGTCAGGGTTCATCACCGCACTTTACAAGCCAGAAATAATGTTTAAATGGTCGGGGAAAGTGTTTTTAAACGTATGGAAGAGAGTTTTAGCCTGTCATTTTAAAGGATATCATTTAACATGTAACCTCTCCTGGAAATGCACATAATATGTCCATTTCCAGGAAAGATTCCATGTTAAATTATATCCTGCAAAATGACAGGCTATAACCCAGGAACAAGTGTTTGAAAGGCGGGGAAAAGTTGTTTAAAATATTTGGAAAAGTGTTTTTAAACGTATGGAAGAGAGTTGTAGCCTGTCATTTTGCAGGATATCATTTAACATGTAACCTCTCCCGGAAATGCACAGAATATGTCCATTTCCAGGAGAGAATCCATGTTAAATTATATCCTGCAAAATGACAGGCTATAACCCAGGAACAAGTGTTTGAAAGGCGGGGAAAAGTTGTTTAAAATAGTCTGATACCTCCAGGGCGCATCACCGCATTTTACAAGCCAGGGAAGGTGTCTGAATCCTGGGTAAACATATTTTAAGTAGTCTGACACCTGGCACTGTATTTGCCCCTGGGAACCTTCAAGGTTATATTCATGTTTTATTATTTATTTAATAATCACATGATTTTTACAAAAACCGTATACACAGTATACATATATACAATACTAATAATAATATAACAATATACATAATAAAAACATGAAAAGTTGTGAAAATGAGAAAATGTATCCGAAAATAGTGCCTCATAATGCGGGCATGTGGACAGTAGCCAGAGACTCACAGGCACACACACATGCAGAGATCCAGGGGGCGGAGCACATGGCTTTTTTTACCCAGAAATAAGTCTCTTAGAGGCGGGGAGACTCAGAGGACAGGCTGCGTCACCTCACTTTGTAACCCAGGAAAAGAGCAGGAATTCTGGCTGCGTGAGTGTTAAATGTACATTCATCTGTGTTAATCCGACAGCCGCAGAGGTGCTGACGGAAAGCAGGCGGAACAAATTGATTATTTGAACCAGGAATACATGTTTGCAAGGCGGGGAAAGTGTTCCTGCAGCCCCTCCATAACGGTAATAATGATTAGAAATGATTTCCAGGGCAGAAAGCGGTTTTTAAATGTGGAAAAAAATATGTTAAACTGTTTAAAAAGCACAAAGTGATTTGAGTGCAGTTCTCATGTGTCCCCACAGGAGGGCGCGTCGTCCCATGGAGCACAGTGCATGGGGACAAGGTACGATGTATACCCTAAAATAGCCAGCTAAGCGTGGGTGGACTAGTTTCAAAGCATGCACACTCTGCTCATGTCAGACTTACATGAAATAGACCGGGAAAAACACCTCTGTTTAGCCCCTCACAGAGCCCCAAAGGACGGACTAAGCAGCTCCAGCACGGCTCCCTCACATGCACACTCTGCTCATGTCAGACTTACATTAAAATAGACCAGGACAAGCACCTCACAGAGCCCCAAAGGACGGACTAAGCAGCTCCAGCATGGCTCCCTCACATGCACACTCTGCTCATGTCAGACTTACATTAAATAGACTGGGAAAAACACCTCTATTTAGCCCCTCACAGAGCCCCAAAGGACGGACTAAGCAGCTCCAGCACGGCTCCCTCACATGCACACTCTGCTCATGTCAGACTTACATTAAAATAGACCAGGACAAGCACCTCACAGAGCCCCAAAGGACGGACTAAGCAGCTCCAGCATGGCTCCCTCACATGCACACTCTGCTCATGTCAGACTTCCATTAAAATAGACCGGGAGAAGCACCTCACAGAGCCCCAAAGGACGGACTAAGCAGCTCCAGCACGGCTCCCTCACATGCACACTCTGCTCATGTCAGACTTCCATTAAAATAGACCGGGAGAAGCACCTCACAGAGCCCCAAAGGACGGACTAAGCAGCTCCAGCACGGCTCCCTCACATGCACACTCTGCTCATGTCAGACTTCCATTCAAATTGACCGGGAAAAGCACCTCTTTTGGGCACCTCACAGAGCCCCAAAGGACGGCCTAATGACCTCCAGCCTCTCTCCCTCACATGGAGCTCAGGTTATTTCATACCTCCAGGAGAGGGACCGGGAAAACCACCTGTCTGTAGCCCCTGACAGAGCCCCAAAGGACGGACTGAGGACCTCCGGCAACAGTGGTACTTCCATAACCTCGTGCACCGTGAGACCCCGGGCCCCCGGACTTAAGCACTCCCCCACGGACTAAACCCAGATGTTCACACCCTACAGTACTTCATGCCCCTGGTTACCCTAAAGGGGGTGGATTTTGCGGTGCTTTGCCGTCCGCACATCGGCATCCATATTCGGCCTTATTCATGACACTACCACCCCTTCTTTGGAGGATATTCTCATGCTCCTAGTAACCCTTTAAATAGTCTGATACTGTCAGGGTTCATCACCGCACTTTACAAGCCAGAAATAATGTTTAAATGGTCGGGGAAAGTGTTTTTAAACGTATGGAAGAGAGTTTTAGCCTGTCATTTTAAAGGATATCATTTAACATGTAACCTCTCCTGGAAATGCACATAATATGTCCATTTCCAGGAGAGATTCCATGTTAAATTATATCCTGCAAAATGACAGGCTATAACCCAGGAATAAGTGTTTGAAAGGCGGGGAAAAGTTGTTTAAAATAGTCGGAAAAGTGTTTTTAAACGTATGGAAGAGAGTTGTAGCCTGTCATTTTGCAGGATATCATTTAACATGTAACCTCTCCTGGAAATGCACAGAATATGTCCATTTCCAGGAGAGATTCCATGTTAAATTATATCCTGCAAAATGACAGGCTATAACCCAGGAACAAGTGTTTGAAAGGCGGGGAAAAGTTGTTTAAAATAGTCTGATACCTCCAGGGCGCATCACCGCATTTTACAAGCCAGGGAAGGTGTCTGAATCCTGGGTAAACATATTTTAAGTAGTCTGACACCTGGCACTGTATTTGCCCCTGGGAACCTTCAAGGTTATATTCATGTTTTATTATTTATTTAATAATCACATGATTTTTACAAAAACCGTATACACAGTATACATATATACAATACTAATAATAATATAACAATATACATAATAAAAACATGAAAAGTGGTGAAAATGAGAAAATGTATCCGAAAATAGTGCCTCATAATGCGGGCATGTGGACAGTAGCCAGAGACTCACAGGCACACACACATGCAGAGATCCAGGGGGCGGAGCACATGGCTTTTTTTACCCAGAAATAAGTCTCTTAGAGGCGGGGAGACTCAGAGGACAGGCTGCGTCACCTCACTTTGTAACCCAGGAAAAGAGCAGGAATTCTGGCTGCGTGAGTGTTAAAAGTACATTCATCTGTGTTAATCCGACAGCCGCAGAGGTGCTGACGGAAAGCAGGCGGAACAAATTGATTATTTGAACCAGGAATACATGTTTGCAAGGCGGGGAAAGTGTTCCTGCAGCCCCTCCATAACGGTAATAATGATTAGAAATGATTTCCAGGGCAGAAAGCGGTTTTTAAATGTGGAAAAAAATATGTTAAACTGTTTAAAAAGCACAAAGTGATTTGAGTGCAGTTCTCATGTGTCCCCACAGGAGGGCGCGTCGTCCCATGGAGCACAGTGCATGGGGACAAGGTACGATGTATACCCTAAAATAGCCAGCTAAGCGTGGGTGGATTAGTTTCAAAGCATGCACACTCTGCTCATGTCAGACTTACATTAAATAGACCGGGAAAAACACCTCTGTTTAGCCCCTCACAGAGCCCCAAAGGACGGACTAAGCAGCTCCAGCACGGCTCCCTCACATGCACACTCTGCTCATGTCAGACTTACATTAAATAGACCGGGAAAAACACCTCTATTTAGCCCCTCACAGAGCCCCAAAGGACGGACTAAGCAGCTCCAGCATGGCTCCCTCACATGCACACTCTGCTCATGTCAGACTTACATTAAATAGACCGGGAAAAACACCTCTATTTAGCCCCTCACAGAGCCCCAAAGGACGGACTAAGCAGCTCCAGCACGGCTCCCTCACATGCACACTCTGCTCATGTCAGACTTACATTAAAATAGACCAGGACAAGCACCTCACAGAGCCCCAAAGGACGGACTAAGCAGCTCCAGCATGGCTCCCTCACATGCACACTCTGCTCATGTCAGACTTCCATTAAAATAGACCGGGAGAAGCACCTCACAGAGCCCCAAAGGACGGACTAAGCAGCTCCAGCACGGCTCCCTCACATGCACACTCTGCTCATGTCAGACTTACATTAAATAGACCGGGAAAAACACCTCTATTTAGCCCCTCACAGAGCCCCAAAGGACGGACTAAGCAGCTCCAGCACGGCTCCCTCACATGCACACTCTGCTCATGTCAGACTTACATTAAAATAGACCAGGACAAGCACCTCACAGAGCCCCAAAGGACGGACTAAGCAGCTCCAGCATGGCTCCCTCACATGCACACTCTGCTCATGTCAGACTTCCATTAAAATAGACCGGGAGAAGCACCTCACAGAGCCCCAAAGGACGGACTAAGCAGCTCCAGCACGGCTCCCTCACATGCACACTCTGCTCATGTCAGACTTACATTAAAATAGACCAGGACAAGCACCTCACAGAGCCCCAAAAGGACGGACTAAGCAGCTCCAGCATGGCTCCCTCACATGCACACTCTGCTCATGTCAGACTTCCATTCAAATTGACCGGGAAAAGCACCTCTTTTGGGCACCTCACAGAGCCCCAAAGGACGGCCTAATGACCTCCAGCCTCTCTCCCTCACATGGAGCTCAGGTTATTTCATACCTCCAGGAGAGGGACCGGGAAAACCACCTGTCTGTAGCCCCTGACAGAGCCCCAAAGGACGGACTGAGGACCTCCGGCAACAGTGGTACTTCCATAACCTCGTGCACCGTGAGACCCCGGGCCCCCGGACTTAAGCACTCCCCCACGGACTAAACCCAGATGTTCACACCCTACAGTACTTCATGCCCCTGGTTACCCTAAAGGGGGTGGATTTTGCGGTGCTTTGCCGTCCGCACATCGGCATCCATATTCGGCCTTATTCATGACACTACCACCCCTTCTTTGGAGGATATTCTCATGCTCCTAGTAACCCTTTAAATAGTCTGATACTGTCAGGGTTCATCACCGCACTTTACAAGCCAGAAATAATGTTTAAATGGTCGGGGAAAGTGTTTTTAAACGTATGGAAGAGAGTTTTAGCCTGTCATTTTAAAGGATATCATTTAACATGTAACCTCTCCTGGAAATGCACATAATATGTCCATTTCCAGGAAAGATTCCATGTTAAATTATATCCTGCAAAATGACAGGCTATAACCCAGGAATAAGTGTTTGAAAGGCGGGGAAAAGTTGTTTAAAATAGTCGGAAAAGTGTTTTTAAACGTATGGATGAGAGTTGTAGCCTGTCATTTTGCAGGATATCATTTAACATGTAACCTCTCCTGGAAATGCACAGAATATGTCAATTTCCAGGAGAGATTCCATGTTAAATTATATCCTGCAAAATGACAGGCTATAACCCAGGAACAAGTGTTTGAAAGGCGGGGAAAAGTTGTTTAAAATAGTTGGAAAAGTGTTTTTAAACGTATGGAAGAGAGTTGTAGCCTGTCATTTTGCAGGATATCATTTAACATGTAACCTCTCCTGGAAATGCACAGAATATGTCCATTTCCAGGAGAGAATCCATGTTAAATTATATCCTGCAAAATGACAGGCTATAACCCAGGAACAAGTGTTTGAAAGGCGGGGAAAAGTTGTTTAAAATAGTCTGATACCTCCAGGGCGCATCACCGCATTTTACAAGCCAGGGAAGGTGTCTGAATCCTGGGTAAACATATTTTAAGTAGTCTGACACCTGGCACTGTATTTGCCCCTGGGAACCTTCAAGGTTATATTCATGTTTTATTATTTATTTAATAATCACATGATTTTTACAAAAACCGTATACACAGTATACATATATACAATACTAATAATAATACAACAATATACATAATAAAAACATGAAAAGTGGTGAAAATGAGAAAATGTATCCGAAAATAGTGCCTCATAATGCGGGCATGTGGACAGTAGCCAGAGACTCACAGGCACACACACATGCAGAGATCCAGGGGGCGGAGCACATGGCTTTTTTTACCCAGAAATAAGTCTCTTAGAGGCGGGGAGACTCAGAGGACAGGCTGCGTCACCTCACTTTGTAACCCAGGAAAAGAGCAGGAATTCTGGCTGCGTGAGTGTTAAAAGTACATTCATCTGTGTTAATCCGACAGCCGCAGAGGTGCTGACGGAAAGCAGGCGGAACAAATTGATTATTTGAACCAGGAATACATGTTTGCAAGGCGGGGAAAGTGTTCCTGCAGCCCCTCCATAACGGTAATAATGATTAGAAATGATTTCCAGGGCAGAAAGCGGTTTTTAAATGTGGAAAAAAATATGTTAAACTGTTTAAAAAGCACAAAGTGATTTGAGTGCAGTTCTCATGTGTCCCCACAGGAGGGCGCGTCGTCCCATGGAGCACAGTGCATGGGGACAAGGTACGATGTATACCCTAAAATAGCCAGCTAAGCGTGGGTGGATTAGTTTCAAAGCATGCACACTCTGCTCATGTCAGACTTACATTAAATAGACCGGGAAAAACACCTCTGTTTAGCCCCTCACAGAGCCCCAAAGGACGGACTAAGCAGCTCCAGCACGGCTCCCTCACATGCACACTCTGCTCATGTCAGACTTACATTAAAATAGACCAGGACAAGCACCTCACAGAGCCCCAAAGGACGGACTAAGCAGCTCCAGCATGGCTCCCTCACATGCACACTCTGCTCATGTCAGACTTACATTAAATAGACCGGGAAAAACACCTCTATTTAGCCCCTCACAGAGCCCCAAAGGACGGACTAAGCAGCTCCAGCACGGCTCCCTCACATGCACACTCTGCTCATGTCAGACTTACATTAAAATAGACCAGGACAAGCACCTCACAGAGCCCCAAAGGACGGACTAAGCAGCTCCAGCATGGCTCCCTCACATGCACACTCTGCTCATGTCAGACTTCCATTAAAATAGACCGGGAGAAGCACCTCACAGAGCCCCAAAGGACGGACTAAGCAGCTCCAGCACGGCTCCCTCACATGCACACTCTGCTCATGTCAGACTTACATTAAAATAGACCAGGACAAGCACCTCACAGAGCCCCAAAAGGACGGACTAAGCAGCTCCAGCATGGCTCCCTCACATGCACACTCTGCTCATGTCAGACTTCCATTCAAATTGACCGGGAAAAGCACCTCTTTTGGGCACCTCACAGAGCCCCAAAGGACGGCCTAATGACCTCCAGCCTCTCTCCCTCACATGGAGCTCAGGTTATTTCATACCTCCAGGAGAGGGACCGGGAAAACCACCTGTCTGTAGCCCCTGACAGAGCCCCAAAGGACGGACTGAGGACCTCCGGCAACAGTGGTACTTCCATAACCTCGTGCACCGTGAGACCCCGGGCCCCCGGACTTAAGCACTCCCCCACGGACTAAACCCAGATGTTCACACCCTACAGTACTTCATGCCCCTGGTTACCCTAAAGGGGGTGGATTTTGCGGTGCTTTGCCGTCCGCACATCGGCATCCATATTCGGCCTTATTCATGACACTACCACCCCTTCTTTGGAGGATATTCTCATGCTCCTAGTAACCCTTTAAATAGTCTGATACTGTCAGGGTTCATCACCGCACTTTACAAGCCAGAAATAATGTTTAAATGGTCGGGGAAAGTGTTTTTAAACGTATGGAAGAGAGTTTTAGCCTGTCATTTTAAAGGATATCATTTAACATGTAACCTCTCCTGGAAATGCACATAATATGTCCATTTCCAGGAAAGATTCCATGTTAAATTATATCCTGCAAAATGACAGGCTATAACCCAGGAATAAGTGTTTGAAAGGCGGGGAAAAGTTGTTTAAAATAGTCGGAAAAGTGTTTTTAAACGTATGGAAGAGAGTTGTAGCCTGTCATTTTGCAGGATATCATTTAACATGTAACCTCTCCTGGAAATGCACAGAATATGTCCATTTCCAGGAGAGATTCCATGTTAAATTATATCCTGCAAAATGACAGGCTATAACCCAGGAACAAGTGTTTGAAAGGCGGGGAAAAGTTGTTTAAAATAGTTGGAAAAGTGTTTTTAAACGTATGGAAGAGAGTTGTAGCCTGTCATTTTGCAGGATATCATTTAACATGTAACCTCTCCTGGAAATGCACAGAATATGTCCATTTCCAGGAGAGAATCCATGTTAAATTATATCCTGCAAAATGACAGGCTATAACCCAGGAACAAGTGTTTGAAAGGCGGGGAAAAGTTGTTTAAAATAGTCTGATACCTCCAGGGCGCATCACCGCATTTTACAAGCCAGGGAAGGTGTCTGAATCCTGGGTAAACATATTTTAAGTAGTCTGACACCTGGCACTGTATTTGCCCCTGGGAACCTTCAAGGTTATATTCATGTTTTATTATTTATTTAATAATCACATGATTTTTACAAAAACCGTATACACAGTATACATATATACAATACTAATAATAATATAACAATATACATAATAAAAACATGAAAAGTGGTGAAAATGAGAAAATGTATCCGAAAATAGTGCCTCATAATGCGGGCATGTGGACAGTAGCCAGAGACTCACAGGCACACACACATGCAGAGATCCAGGGGGCGGAGCACATGGCTTTTTTTACCCAGAAATAAGTCTCTTAGAGGCGGGGAGACTCAGAGGACAGGCTGCGTCACCTCACTTTGTAACCCAGGAAAAGAGCAGGAATTCTGGCTGCGTGAGTGTTAAAAGTACATTCATCTGTGTTAATCCGACAGCCGCAGAGGTGCTGACGGAAAGCAGGCGGAACAAATTGATTATTTGAACCAGGAATACATGTTTGCAAGGCGGGGAAAGTGTTCCTGCAGCCCCTCCATAACGGTAATAATGATTAGAAATGATTTCCAGGGCAGAAAGCGGTTTTTAAATGTGGAAAAAAATATGTTAAACTGTTTAAAAAGCACAAAGTGATTTGAGTGCAGTTCTCATGTGTCCCCACAGGAGGGCGCGTCGTCCCATGGAGCACAGTGCATGGGGACAAGGTACGATGTATACCCTAAAATAGCCAGCTAAGCGTGGGTGGATTAGTTTCAAAGCATGCACACTCTGCTCATGTCAGACTTACATTAAATAGACCGGGAAAAACACCTCTGTTTAGCCCCTCACAGAGCCCCAAAGGACGGACTAAGCAGCTCCAGCACGGCTCCCTCACATGCACACTCTGCTCATGTCAGACTTACATTAAAATAGACCAGGACAAGCACCTCACAGAGCCCCAAAGGACGGACTAAGCAGCTCCAGCATGGCTCCCTCACATGCACACTCTGCTCATGTCAGACTTACATTAAATAGACCGGGAGAAACACCTCTATTTAGCCCCTCACAGAGCCCCAAAGGACGGACTAAGCAGCTCCAGCACGGCTCCCTCACATGCACACTCTGCTCATGTCAGACTTACATTAAAATAGACCAGGACAAGCACCTCACAGAGCCCCAAAGGACGGACTAAGCAGCTCCAGCATGGCTCCCTCACATGCACACTCTGCTCATGTCAGACTTCCATTAAAATAGACCGGGAGAAGCACCTCACAGAGCCCCAAAGGACGGACTAAGCAGCTCCAGCACGGCTCCCTCACATGCACACTCTGCTCATGTCAGACTTACATTAAAATAGACCAGGACAAGCACCTCACAGAGCCCCAAAAGGACGGACTAAGCAGCTCCAGCATGGCTCCCTCACATGCACACTCTGCTCATGTCAGACTTCCATTCAAATTGACCGGGAAAAGCACCTCTTTTGGGCACCTCACAGAGCCCCAAAGGACGGCCTAATGACCTCCAGCCTCTCTCCCTCACATGGAGCTCAGGTTATTTCATACCTCCAGGAGAGGGACCGGGAAAACCACCTGTCTGTAGCCCCTGACAGAGCCCCAAAGGACGGACTGAGGACCTCCGGCAACAGTGGTACTTCCATAACCTCGTGCACCGTGAGACCCCGGGCCCCCGGACTTAAGCACTCCCCCACGGACTAAACCCAGATGTTCACACCCTACAGAACTTCATGCCCCTGGTTACCCTAAAGGGGGTGGATTTTGCGGTGCTTTGCCGTCCGCACATCGGCATCCATATTCGGCCTTATTCATGACACTACCACCCCTTCTTTGGAGGATATTCTCATGCTCCTAGTAACCCTTTAAATAGTCTGATACTGTCAGGGTTCATCACCACACTTTACAAGCCAGAAATAATGTTTAAATGGTCGGGGAAAGTGTTTTTAAACGTATGGAAGAGAGTTTTAGCCTGTCATTTTAAAGGATATCATTTAACATGTAACCTCTCCTGGAAATGCACAGAATATGTCCATTTCCAGGAAAGATTCCATGTTAAATTATATCCTGCAAAATGACAGGCTATAACCCAGGAATAAGTGTTTGAAAGGCGGGGAAAAGTTGTTTAAAATAGTCGGAAAAGTGTTTTTAAACGTATGGAAGAGAGTTGTAGCCTGTCATTTTGCAGGATATCATTTAACATGTAACCTCTCCTGGAAATGCACAGAATATGTCCATTTCCAGGAGAGAATCCATGTTAAATTATATCCTGCAAAATGACAGGCTATAACCCATGAACAAGTGTTTGAAAGGCGGGGAAAAGTTGTTTAAAATAGTCTGATACCTCCAGGGCGCATCACCGCATTTTACAAGCCAGGGAAGGTGTCTGAATCCTGGGTAAACCTATTTTAAGTAGTCTGACACCTGGCACTGTATTTGCCCCTGGGAACCTTCAAGGTTATATTCATGTTTTATTATTTATTTAATAATCACATGATTTTTACAAAAACCGTATACACAGTATACATATATACAATACTAATAATAATATAACAATATACATAATAAAAACATGAAAAGTGGTGAAAATGAGAAAATGTATCCGAAAATAGTGCCTCATAATGCGGGCATGTGGACAGTAGCCAGAGACTCACAGGCACACACACATGCAGAGATCCAGGGGGCGGAGCACATGGCTTTTTTTACCCAGAAATAAGTCTCTTAGAGGCGGGGAGACTCAGAGGACAGGCTGCGTCACCTCACTTTGTAACCCAGGAAAAGAGCAGGAATTCTGGCTGCGTGAGTGTTAAAAGTACATTCATCTGTGTTAATCCGACAGCCGCAGAGGTGCTGACGGAAAGCAGGCGGAACAAATTGATTATTTGAACCAGGAATACATGTTTGCAAGGCGGGGAAAGTGTTCCTGCAGCCCCTCCATAACGGTAATAATGATTAGAAATGATTTCCAGGGCAGAAAGCGGTTTTTAAATGTGGAAAAAAATATGTTAAACTGTTTAAAAAGCACAAAGTGATTTGAGTGCAGTTCTCATGTGTCCCCACAGGAGGGCGCGTCGTCCCATGGAGCACAGTGCATGGGGACAAGGTACGATGTATACCCTAAAATAGCCAGCTAAGCGTGGGTGGATTAGTTTCAAAGCATGCACACTCTGCTCATGTCAGACTTACATTAAATAGACCGGGAAAAACACCTCTGTTTAGCCCCTCACAGAGCCCCAAAGGACGGACTAAGCAGCTCCAGCACGGCTCCCTCACATGCACACTCTGCTCATGTCAGACTTACATTAAAATAGACCAGGACAAGCACCTCACAGAGCCCCAAAGGACGGACTAAGCAGCTCCAGCATGGCTCCCTCACATGCACACTCTGCTCATGTCAGACTTACATTAAATAGACCGGGAAAAACACCTCTATTTAGCCCCTCACAGAGCCCCAAAGGACGGACTAAGCAGCTCCAGCACGGCTCCCTCACATGCACACTCTGCTCATGTCAGACTTACATTAAAATAGACCAGGACAAGCACCTCACAGAGCCCCAAAGGACGGACTAAGCAGCTCCAGCATGGCTCCCTCACATGCACACTCTGCTCATGTCAGACTTCCATTAAAATAGACCGGGAGAAGCACCTCACAGAGCCCCAAAGGACGGACTAAGCAGCTCCAGCACGGCTCCCTCACATGCACACTCTGCTCATGTCAGACTTACATTAAAATAGACCAGGACAAGCACCTCACAGAGCCCCAAAGGACGGACTAAGCAGCTCCAGCATGGCTCCCTCACATGCACACTCTGCTCATGTCAGACTTCCATTCAAATTGACCGGGAAAAGCACCTCTTTTGGGCACCTCACAGAGCCCCAAAGGACGGCCTAATGACCTCCAGCCTCTCTCCCTCACATGGAGCTCAGGTTATTTCATACCTCCAGGAGAGGGACCGGGAAAACCACCTGTCTGTAGCCCCTGACAGAGCCCCAAAGGACGGACTGAGGACCTCCGGCAACAGTGGTACTTCCATAACCTCGTGCACCGTGAGACCCCGGGCCCCCGGACTTAAGCACTCCCCCACGGACTAAACCCAGATGTTCACACCCTACAGAACTTCATGCCCCTGGTTACCCTAAAGGGGGTGGATTTTTGCGGTGCTTTACCGTCCGCACATCGGCATCCATATTCGGCCTTATTCATGACACTACCACCCCTTCTTTGGAGGATATTCTCATGCTCCTAGTAACCCTTTAAATAGTATGATACTGTCAGGGTTCATCACCGCACTTTACAAGCCAGAAATAATGTTTAAATGGTCGGGGAAAGTGTTTTTAAACGTATGGAAGAGAGTTTTAGCCTGTCATTTTAAAGGATATCATTTAACATGTAACCTCTCCTGGAAATGCACAGAATATGTCCATTTCCAGGAAAGATTCCATGTTAAATTATATCCTGCAAAATGACAGGCTATAACCCAGGAATAAGTGTTTGAAAGGCGGGGAAAAGTTGTTTAAAATAGTCGGAAAAGTGTTTTTAAACGTATGGAAGAGAGTTGTAGCCTGTCATTTTGCAGGATATCATTTAACATGTAACCTCTCCTGGAAATGCACAGAATATGTCCATTTCCAGGAGAGATTCCATGTTAAATTATATCCTGCAAAATGACAGGCTATAACCCAGGAACAAGTGTTTGAAAGGCGGGGAAAAGTTGTTTAAAATAGTTGGAAAAGTGTTTTTAAACGTATGGAAGAGAGTTGTAGCCTGTCATTTTGCAGGATATCATTTAACATGTAACCTCTCCTGGAAATGCACAGAATATGTCCATTTCCAGGAGAGAATCCATGTTAAATTATATCCTGCAAAATGACAGGCTATAACCCAGGAACAAGTGTTTGAAAGGCGGGGAAAAGTTGTTTAAAATAGTCTGATACCTCCAGGGCGCATCACCGCATTTTACAAGCCAAGGAAGGTGTCTGAATCCTGGGTAAACCTATTTTAAGTAGTCTGACACCTGGCACTGTATTTGCCCCTGGGAACCTTCAAGGTTATATTCATGTTTTATTATTTATTTAATAATCACATGATTTTTACAAAAACCGTATACACAGTATACATATATACAATACTAATAATAATATAACAATATACATAATAAAAACATGAAAAGTGGTGAAAATGAGAAAATGTATCCGAAAATAGTGCCTCATAATGCGGGCATGTGGACAGTAGCCAGAGACTCACAGGCACACACACATGCAGAGATCCAGGGGGCGGAGCACATGGCTTTTTTTACCCAGAAATAAGTCTCTTAGAGGCGGGGAGACTCAGAGGACAGGCTGCGTCACCTCACTTTGTAACCCAGGAAAAGAGCAGGAATTCTGGCTGCGTGAGTGTTAAAAGTACATTCATCTGTGTTAATCCGACAGCCGCAGAGGTGCTGACGGAAAGCAGGCGGAACAAATTGATTATTTGAACCAGGAATACATGTTTGCAAGGCGGGGAAAGTGTTCCTGCAGCCCCTCCATAACGGTAATAATGATTAGAAATGATTTCCAGGGCAGAAAGCGGTTTTTAAATGTGGACAAAAATATGTTAAACTGTTTAAAAAGCACAAAGTGATTTGAGTGCAGTTCTCATGTGTCCCCACAGGAGGGCGCGTCGTCCCATGGAGCACAGTGCATGGGGACAAGGTACGATGTATACCCTAAAATAGCCAGCTAAGCGTGGGTGGATTAGTTTCAAAGCATGCACACTCTGCTCATTTCAGACTTACATTAAATAGACCGGGAAAAACACCTCTGTTTAGCCCCTCACAGAGCCCCAAAGGACGGACTAAGCAGCTCCAGCACGGCTCCCTCACATGCACACTCTGCTCATGTCAGACTTACATTAAAATAGACCAGGACAAGCACCTCACAGAGCCCCAAAGGACGGACTAAGCAGCTCCAGCATGGCTCCCTCACATGCACACTCTGCTCATGTCAGACTTACATTAAATAGACCGGGAAAAACACCTCTATTTAGCCCCTCACAGAGCCCCAAAGGACGGACTAAGCAGCTCCAGCACGGCTCCCTCACATGCACACTCTGCTCATGTCAGACTTACATTAAAATAGACCAGGACAAGCACCACACAGAGCCCCAAAGGACGGACTAAGCAGCTCCAGCATGGCTCCCTCACATGCACACTCTGCTCATGTCAGACTTCCATTCAAATTGACCGGGAGAAGCACCTCACAGAGCCCCAAAGGACGGACTAAGCAGCTCCAGCACGGCTCCCTCACATGCACACTCTGCTCATGTCAGACTTACATTAAAATAGACCAGGACAAGCACCTCACAGAGCCCCAAAGGACGGACTAAGCAGCTCCAGCATGGCTCCCTCACATGCACACTCTGCTCATGTCAGACTTACATTAAAATAGACCAGGACAAGCACCTCACAGAGCCCCAAAGGACGGACTAAGCAGCTCCAGCATGGCTCCCTCACATGCACACTCTGCTCATGTCAGACTTACATTAAATAGACCGGGAAAAACACCTCTATTTAGCCCCTCACAGAGCCCCAAAGGACGGACTAAGCAGCTCCAGCACGGCTCCCTCACATGCACACTCTGCTCATGTCAGACTTACATTAAAATAGACCAGGACAAGCACCTCACAGAGCCCCAAAGGACGGACTAAGCAGCTCCACCATGGCTCCCTCACATGCACACTCTGCTCATGTCAGACTTCCATTAAAATAGACCGGGAGAAGCACCTCACAGAGCCCCAAAGGACGGACTAAGCAGCTCCAGCACGGCTCCCTCACATGCACACTCTGCTCATGTCAGACTTACATTAAAATAGACCAGGACAAGCACCTCACAGAGCCCCAAAAGGACGGACTAAGCAGCTCCAGCATGGCTCCCTCACATGCACACTCTGCTCATGTCAGACTTCCATTCAAATTGACCGGGAAAAGCACCTCTTTTGGGCACCTCACAGAGCCCCAAAGGACGGCCTAATGACCTCCAGCCTCTCTCCCTCACATGGAGCTCAGGTTATTTCATACCTCCAGGAGAGGGACCGGGAAAACCACCTGTCTGTAGCCCCTGACAGAGCCCCAAAGGACGGACTGAGGACCTCCGGCAACAGTGGTACTTCCATAACCTCGTGCACCGTGAGACCCCGGGCCCCCGGACTTAAGCACTCCCCCACGGACTAAACCCAGATGTTCACACCCTACAGTACTTCATGCACCTGGTTACCCTAAAGGGGGTGGATTTTGCGGTGCTTTGCCGTCCGCACATCGGCATCCATATTCGGCCTTATTCATGACACTACCACCCCTTCTTTGGAGGATATTCTCATGCTCCTAGTAACCCTTTAAATAGTCTGATACTGTCAGGGTTCATCACCGCACTTTACAAGCCAGAAATAATGTTTAAATGGTCGGGGAAAGTGTTTTTAAACGTATGGAAGAGAGTTTTAGCCTGTCATTTTAAAGGATATCATTTAACATGTAACCTCTCCTGGAAATGCACATAATATGTCCATTTCCAGGAGAGATTCCATGTTAAATTATATCCTGCAAAATGACAGGCTATAACCCAGGAATAAGTGTTTGAAAGGCGGGGAAAAGTTGTTTAAAATTGTCGGAAAAGTGTTTTTAAACGTATGGAAGATAGTTGTAGCCTGTCATTTTGCAGGATATCATTTAACATGTAACCTCTCCTGGAAATGCACAGAATATGTCCATTTCCAGGAGAGATTCCATGTTAAATTATATCCTGCAAAATGACAGGCTATAACCCAGGAACAAGTGTTTGAAAGGCGGGGAAAAGTTGTTTAAAATAGTCTGATACCTCCAGGGCGCATCACCGCATTTTACAAGCCAGGGAAGGTGTCTGAATCCTGGGTAAACATATTTTAAGTAGTCTGACACCTGGCACTGTATTTGCCCCTGGGAACCTTCAAGGTTATATTCATGTTTTATTATTTATTTAATAATCACATGATTTTTACAAAAACCGTATACACAGTATACATATATACAATACTAATAATAATATAACAATATACATAATAAAAACATGAAAAGTGGTGAAAATGAGAAAATGTATCCGAAAATAGTGCCTCATAATGCGGGCATGTGGACAGTAGCCAGAGACTCACAGGCACACACACATGCAGAGATCCAGGGGGCGGAGCACATGGCTTTTTTTACCCAGAAATAAGTCTCTTAGAGGCGGGGAGACTCAGAGGACATGCTGCGTCACCTCACTTTGTAACCCAGGAAAAGAGCAGGAATTATGGCTGCGTGAGTGTTAAAAGTACATTCATCTGTGTTAATCCGACAGCCGCAGAGGTGCTGACGGAAAGCAGGCGGAACAAATTGATTATTTGAACCAGGAATACATGTTTGCAAGGCGGGGAAAGTGTTCCTGCAGCCCCTCCATAACGGTAATAATGATTAGAAATGATTTCCAGGGCAGAAAGCGGTTTTTAAATGTGGAAAAAAATATGTTAAACTGTTTAAAAAGCACAAAGTGATTTGAGTGCAGTTCTCATGTGTCCCCACAGGAGGGCGCGTCGTCCCATGGAGCACAGTGCATGGGGACAAGGTACGATGTATACCCTAAAATAGCCAGCTAAGCGTGGGTGGATTAGTTTCAAAGCATGCACACTCTGCTCATGTCAGACTTACATTAAATAGACCGGGAAAAACACCTCTGTTTAGCCCCTCACAGAGCCCCAAAGGACGGACTAAGCAGCTCCAGCACGGCTCCCTCACATGCACACTCTGCTCATGTCAGACTTACATTAAAATAGACCAGGACAAGCACCTCACAGAGCCCCAAAGGACGGACTAAGCAGCTCCAGCATGGCTCCCTCACATGCACACTCTGCTCATGTCAGACTTACATTAAATAGACCGGGAAAAACACCTCTATTTAGCCCCTCACAGAGCCCCAAAGGACGGACTAAGCAGCTCCAGCACGGCTCCCTCACATGCACACTCTGCTCATGTCAGACTTACATTAAAATAGACCAGGACAAGCACCTCACAGAGCCCCAAAGGACGGACTAAGCAGCTCCAGCATGGCTCCCTCACATGCACACTCTGCTCATGTCAGACTTCCATTAAAATAGACCGGGAGAAGCACCTCACAGAGCCCCAAAGGACGGACTAAGCAGCTCCAGCACGGCTCCCTCACATGCACACTCTGCTCATGTCAGACTTCCATTCAAATTGACCGGGAAAAGCACCTCTTTTGGGCACCTCACAGAGCCCCAAAGGACGGCCTAATGACCTCCAGCCTCTCTCCCTCACATGGAGCTCAGGTTATTTCATACCTCCAGGAGAGGGACCGGGAAAACCACCTCTCTGTAGCCCCTGACAGAGCCCCAAAGGACGGACTGAGGACCTCCGGCAACAGTGATACTTCCATAACCTCGTGCACCGTGAGACCCCGGGCCCCCGGACTTAAGCACTCCCCCACGGACTAAACCCAGATGTTCACACCCTACAGAACTTCATGCCCCTGGTTACCCTAAAGGGGGTGGATTTTTGCGGTGCTTTACCGTCCGCACATCGGCATCCATATTCGGCCTTATTCATGACACTACCACCCCTTCTTTGGAGGATATTCTCATGCTCCTAGTAACCCTTTAAATAGTATGATACTGTCAGGGTTCATCACCGCACTTTACAAGCCAGAAATAATGTTTAAATGGTCGGGGAAAGTGTTTTTAAACGTATGGAAGAGAGTTTTAGCCTGTCATTTTAAAGGATATCATTTAACATGTAACCTCTCCTGGAAATGCACAGAATATGTCCATTTCCAGGAAAGATTCCATGTTAAATTATATCCTGCAAAATGACAGGCTATAACCCAGGAATAAGTGTTTGAAAGGCGGGGAAAAGTTGTTTAAAATAGTCGGAAAAGTGTTTTTAAACGTATGGAAGAGAGTTGTAGCCTGTCATTTTGCAGGATATCATTTAACATGTAACCTCTCCTGGAAATGCACAGAATATGTCCATTTCCAGGAGAGATTCCATGTTAAATTATATCCTGCAAAATGACAGGCTATAACCCAGGAACAAGTGTTTGAAAGGCGGGGAAAAGTTGTTTAAAATAGTTGGAAAAGTGTTTTTAAACGTATGGAAGAGAGTTGTAGCCTGTCATTTTGCAGGATATCATTTAACATGTAACCTCTCCTGGAAATGCACAGAATATGTCCATTTCCAGGAGAGAATCCATGTTAAATTATATCCTGCAAAATGACAGGCTATAACCCAGGAACAAGTGTTTGAAAGGCGGGGAAAAGTTGTTTAAAATAGTCTGATACCTCCAGGGCGCATCACCGCATTTTACAAGCCAAGGAAGGTGTCTGAATCCTGGGTAAACCTATTTTAAGTAGTCTGACACCTGGCACTGTATTTGCCCCTGGGAACCTTCAAGGTTATATTCATGTTTTATTATTTATTTAATAATCACATGATTTTTACAAAAACCGTATACACAGTATACATATATACAATACTAATAATAATATAACAATATACATAATAAAAACATGAAAAGTGGTGAAAATGAGAAAATGTATCCGAAAATAGTGCCTCATAATGCGGGCATGTGGACAGTAGCCAGAGACTCACAGGCACACACACATGCAGAGATCCAGGGGGCGGAGCACATGGCTTTTTTTACCCAGAAATAAGTCTCTTAGAGGCGGGGAGACTCAGAGGACATGCTGCGTCACCTCACTTTGTAACCCAGGAAAAGAGCAGGAATTCTGGCTGCGTGAGTGTTAAAAGTACATTCATCTGTGTTAATCCGACAGCCGCAGAGGTGCTGACGGAAAGCAGGCGGAACAAATTGATTATTTGAACCAGGAATACATGTTTGCAAGGCGGGGAAAGTGTTCCTGCAGCCCCTCCATAACGGTAATAATGATTAGAAATGATTTCCAGGGCAGAAAGCGGTTTTTAAATGTGGAAAAAAATATGTTAAACTGTTTAAAAAGCACAAAGTGATTTGAGTGCAGTTCTCATGTGTCCCCACAGGAGGGCGCGTCGTCCCATGGAGCACAGTGCATGGGGACAAGGTACGATGTATACCCTAAAATAGCCAGCTAAGCGTGGGTGGATTAGTTTCAAAGCATGCACACTCTGCTCATGTCAGACTTACATTAAATAGACCGTTAAAAACACCTCTGTTTAGCCCCTCACAGAGCCCCAAAGGACGGACTAAGCAGCTCCAGCACGGCTCCCTCACATGCACACTCTGCTCATGTCAGACTTACATTAAAATAGACCAGGACAAGCACCTCACAGAGCCCCAAAGGACGGACTAAGCAGCTCCAGCATGGCTCCCTCACATGCACACTCTGCTCATGTCAGACTTACATTAAATAGACCGGGAAAAACACCTCTATTTAGCCCCTCACAGAGCCCCAAAGGACGGACTAAGCAGCTCCAGCACGGCTCCCTCACATGCACACTCTGCTCATGTCAGACTTACATTAAAATAGACCAGGACAAGCACCTCACAGAGCCCCAAAGGACGGACTAAGCAGCTCCAGCATGGCTCCCTCACATGCACACTCTGCTCATGTCAGACTTCCATTAAAATAGACCGGGAGAAGCACCTCACAGAGCCCCAAAGGACGGACTAAGCAGCTCCAGCACGGCTCCCTCACATGCACACTCTGCTCATGTCAGACTTCCATTCAAATTGACCGGGAAAAGCACCTCTTTTGGGCACCTCACAGAGCCCCAAAGGACGGCCTAATGACCTCCAGCCTCTCTCCCTCACATGGAGCTCAGGTTATTTCATACCTTCAGGAGAGGGACCGGGAAAACCACCTGTCTGTAGCCCCTGACAGAGCCCCAAAGGACGGACTGAGGACCTCCGGCAACAGTGGTACTTCCATAACCTCGTGCACCGTGAGACCCCGGGCCCCCGGACTTAAGCACTCCCCCACGGACTAAACCCAGATGTTCACACCCTACAGAACTTCATGCCCCTGGTTACCCTAAAGGGGGTGGATTTTGCGGTGCTTTGCCGTCCGCACATCGGCATCCATATTCGGCCTTATTCATGACACTACCACCCCTTCTTTGGAGGATATTCTCATGCTCCTAGTAACCCTTTAAATAGTCTGATACTGTCAGGGTTCATCACCGCACTTTACAAGCCAGAAATAATGTTTAAATGGTCGGGGAAAGTGTTTTTAAACGTATGGAAGAGAGTTTTAGCCTGTCATTTTAAAGGATATCATTTAACATGTAACCTCTCCTGGAAATGCACAGAATATGTCCATTTCCAGGAAAGATTCCATGTTAAATTATATCCTACAAAATGACAGGCTATAACCCAGGAATAAGTGTTTGAAAGGCGGGGAAAAGTTGTTTAAAATAGTCGGAAAAGTGTTTTTAAACGTATGGAAGAGAGTTGTAGCCTGTCATTTTGCAGGATATCATTTAACATGTAACCTCTCCTGGAAATGCACAGAATATGTCCATTTCCAGGAGAGATTCCATGTTAAATTATATCCTGCAAAATGACAGGCTATAACCCAGGAACAAGTGTTTGAAAGGCGGGGAAAAGTTGTTTAAAATAGTTGGAAAAGTGTTTTTAAACGTATGGAAGAGAGTTGTAGCCTGTCATTTTGCAGGATATCATTTAACATGTAACCTCTCCTGGAAATGCACAGAATATGTCCATTTCCAGGAGAGAATCCATGTTAAATTATATCCTGCAAAATGACAGGCTATAACCCAGGAACAAGTGTTTGAAAGGCGGGGAAAAGTTGTTTAAAATAGTCTGATACCTCCAGGGCGCATCACCGCATTTTACAAGCCAGGGAAGGTGTCTGAATCCTGGGTAAACCTATTTTAAGTAGTCTGACACCTGGCACTGTATTTGCCCCTGGGAACCTTCAAGGTTATATTCATGTTTTATTATTTATTTAATAATCACATGATTTTTACAAAAACCGTATACACAGTATACATATATACAATACTAATAATAATATAACAATATACATAATAAAAACATGAAAAGTGGTGAAAATGAGAACATGTATCCGAAAATAGTGCCTCATAATGCGGGCATGTGGACAGTAGCCAGAGACTCACAGGCACACACACATGCAGAGATCCAGGGGGCGGAGCACATGGCTTTTTTTACCCAGAAATAAGTCTCTTAGAGGCGGGGAGACTCAGAGGACAGGCTGCGTCACCTCACTTTGTAACCCAGGAAAAGAGCAGGAATTCTGGCTGCGTGAGTGTTAAAAGTACATTCATCTGTGTTAATCCGACAGCCGCAGAGGTGCTGACGGAAAGCAGGCGGAACAAATTGATTATTTGAACCAGGAATACATGTTTGCAAGGCGGGGAAAGTGTTCATGCAGCCCCTCCATAACGGTAATAATGATTAGAAATGATTTCCAGGGCAGAAAGCGGTTTTTAAATGTGGAAAAAAATATGTTAAACTGTTTAAAAAGCACAAAGTGATTTGAGTGCAGTTCTCATGTGTCCCCACAGGAGGGCGCGTCGTCCCATGGAGCACAGTGCATGGGGACAAGGTACGATGTATACCCTAAAATAGCCAGCTAAGCGTGGGTGGATTAGTTTCAAAGCATGCACACTCTGCTCATGTAAGACTTACATTAAATAGACCGGGAAAAACACCTCTATTTAGCCCCTCACAGAGCCCCAAAGGACGGACTAAGCAGCTCCAGCACGGCTCCCTCACATGCACACTCTGCTCATGTCAGACTTACATTAAAATAGACCAGGACAAGCACCTCACAGAGCCCCAAAGGACGGACTAAGCAGCTCCAGCACGGCTCCCTCACATGCACACTCTGCTCATGTCAGACTTCCATTAAAATAGACCGGGAGAAGCACCTCACAGAGCCCCAAAGGACGGACTAAGCAGCTCCAGCACGGCTCCCTCACATGCACACTCTGCTCATGTCAGACTTCCATTCAAATTGACCGGGAAAAGCACCTCTTTTGGGCACCTCACAGAGCCCCAAAGGACGGCCTAATGACCTCCAGCCTCTCTCCCTCACATGGAGCTCAGGTTATTTCATACCTCCAGGAGAGGGACCGGGAAAACCACCTCTCTGTAGCCCCTGACAGAGCCCCAAAGGACGGACTGAGGACCTCCGGCAACAGTGGTACTTCCATAACCTCGTGCACCGTGAGACCCCGGGCCCCCGGACTTAAGCACTCCCCCACGGACTAAACCCAGATGTTCACACCCTACAGAACTTCATGCCCCTGGTTACCCTAAAGGGGGTGGATTTTTGCGGTGCTTTACCGTCCGCACATCGGCATCCATATTTGGCCTTATTCATGACACTACCACCCCTTCTTTGGAGGATATTCTCATGCTCCTAGTAACCCTTTAAATAGTATGATACTGTCAGGGTTCATCACCGCACTTTACAAGCCAGAAATAATGTTTAAATGGTCGGGGAAAGTGTTTTTAAACGTATGGAAGAGAGTTTTAGCCTGTCATTTTAAAGGATATCATTTAACATGTAACCTCTCCTGGAAATGCACAGAATATGTCCATTTCCAGGAAAGATTCCATGTTAAATTATATCCTGCAAAATGACAGGCTATAACCCAGGAATAAGTGTTTGAAAGGCGGGGAAAAGTTGTTTAAAATAGTCGGAAAAGTGTTTTTAAACGTATGGAAGAGAGTTGTAGCCTGTCATTTTGCAGGATATCATTTAACATGTAACCTCTCCTGGAAATGCACAGAATATGTCCATTTCCAGGAGAGATTCCATGTTAAATTATATCCTGCAAAATGACAGGCTATAACCCAGGAACAAGTGTTTGAAAGGCGGGGAAAAGTTGTTTAAAATAGTTGGAAAAGTGTTTTTAAACGTATGGAAGAGAGTTGTAGCCTGTCATTTTGCAGGATATCATTTAACATGTAACCTCTCCTGGAAATGCACAGAATATGTCCATTTCCAGGAGAGAATCCATGTTAAATTATATCCTGCAAAATGACAGGCTATAACCCAGGAACAAGTGTTTGAAAGGCGGGGAAAAGTTGTTTAAAATAGTCTGATACCTCCAGGGCGCATCACCGCATTTTACAAGCCAAGGAAGGTGTCTGAATCCTGGGTAAACCTATTTTAAGTAGTCTGACACCTGGCACTGTATTTGCCCCTGGGAACCTTCAAGGTTATATTCATGTTTTATTATTTATTTAATAATCACATGATTTTTACAAAAACCGTATACACAGTATACATATATACAATACTAATAATAATATAACAATATACATAATAAAAACATGAAAAGTGGTGAAAATGAGAAAATGTATCCGAAAATAGTGCCTCATAATGCGGGCATGTGGACAGTAGCCAGAGACTCACAGGCACACACACATGCAGAGATCCAGGGGGCGGAGCACATGGCTTTTTTTACCCAGAAATAAGTCTCTTAGAGGCGGGGAGACTCAGAGGACATGCTGCGTCACCTCACTTTGTAACCCAGGAAAAGAGCAGGAATTCTGGCTGCGTGAGTGTTAAAAGTACATTCATCTGTGTTAATCCGACAGCCGCAGAGGTGCTGACGGAAAGCAGGCGGAACAAATTGATTATTTGAACCAGGAATACATGTTTGCAAGGCGGGGAAAGTGTTCCTGCAGCCCCTCCATAACGGTAATAATGATTAGAAATGATTTCCAGGGCAGAAAGCGGTTTTTAAATGTGGAAAAAAATATGTTAAACTGTTTAAAAAGCACAAAGTGATTTGAGTGCAGTTCTCATGTGTCCCCACAGGGGGGCGCGTCGTCCCATGGAGCACAGTGCATGGGGACAAGGTACGATGTATACCCTAAAATAGCCAGCTAAGCGTGGGTGGATTAGTTTCAAAGCATGCACACTCTGCTCTTGTCAGACTTACATTAAATAGACCGTTAAAAACACCTCTGTTTAGCCCCTCACAGAGCCCCAAAGGACGGACTAAGCAGCTCCAGCACGGCTCCCTCACATGCACACTCTGCTCATGTCAGACTTACATTAAAATAGACCAGGACAAGCACCTCACAGAGCCCCAAAGGACGGACTAAGCAGCTCCAGCATGGCTCCCTCACATGCACACTCTGCTCATGTCAGACTTCCATTAAAATAGACCGGGAGAAGCACCTCACAGAGCCCCAAAGGACGGACTAAGCAGCTCCAGCACGGCTCCCTCACATGCACACTCTGCTCATGTCAGACTTCCATTCAAATTGACCGGGAAAAGCACCTCTTTTGGGCACCTCACAGAGCCCCAAAGGACGGCCTAATGACCTCCAGCCTCTCTCCCTCACATGGAGCTCAGGTTATTTCATACCTCCAGGAGAGGGACCGGGAAAACCACCTCTCTGTAGCCCCTGACAGAGCCCCAAAGGACGGACTGAGGACCTCCGGCAACAGTGGTACTTCCATAACCTCGTGCACCGTGAGACCCCGGGCCCCCGGACTTAAGCACTCCCCCACGGACTAAACCCAGATGTTCACACCCTACAGAACTTCATGCCCCTGGTTACCCTAAAGGGGGTGGATTTTTGCGGTGCTTTACCGTCCGCACATCGGCATCCATATTCGGCCTTATTCATGACACTACCACCCCTTCTTTGGAGGATATTCTCATGCTCCTAGTAACCCTTTAAATAGTATGATACTGTCAGGGTTCATCACCGCACTTTACAAGCCAGAAATAATGTTTAAATGGTCGGGGAAAGTGTTTTTAAACGTATGGAAGAGAGTTTTAGCCTGTCATTTTAAAGGATATCATTTAACATGTAACCTCTCCTGGAAATGCACAGAATATGTCCATTTCCAGGAAAGATTCCATGTTAAATTATATCCTGCAAAATGACAGGCTATAACCCAGGAATAAGTGTTTGAAAGGCGGGGAAAAGTTGTTTAAAATAGTCGGAAAAGTGTTTTTAAACGTATGGAAGAGAGTTGTAGCCTGTCATTTTGCAGGATATCATTTAACATGTAACCTCTCCTGGAAATGCACAGAATATGTCCATTTCCAGGAGAGATTCCATGTTAAATTATATCCTGCAAAATGACAGGCTATAACCCAGGAACAAGTGTTTGAAAGGCGGGGAAAAGTTGTTTAAAATAGTTGGAAAAGTGTTTTTAAACGTATGGAAGAGAGTTGTAGCCTGTCATTTTGCAGGATATCATTTAACATGTAACCTCTCCTGGAAATGCACAGAATATGTCCATTTCCAGGAGAGAATCCATGTTAAATTATATCCTGCAAAATGACAGGCTATAACCCAGGAACAAGTGTTTGAAAGGCGGGGAAAAGTTGTTTAAAATAGTCTGATACCTCCAGGGCGCATCACCGCATTTTACAAGCCAAGGAAGGTGTCTGAATCCTGGGTAAACCTATTTTAAGTAGTCTGACACCTGGCACTGTATTTGCCCTGGGAACCTTCAAGGTTATATTCATGTTTTATTATTTATTTAATAATCACATGATTTTTACAAAAACCGTATACACAGTATACATATATACAATACTAATAATAATATAACAATATACATAATAAAAACATGAAAAGTGGTGAAAATGAGAAAATGTATCCGAAAATAGTGCCTCATAATGCGGGCATGTGGACAGTAGCCAGAGACTCACAGGCACACACACATGCAGAGATCCAGGGGGCGGAGCACATGGCTTTTTTTACCCAGAAATAAGTCTCTTAGAGGCGGGGAGACTCAGAGGACATGCTGCGTCACCTCACTTTGTAACCCAGGAAAAGAGCAGGAATTCTGGCTGCGTGAGTGTTAAAAGTACATTCATCTGTGTTAATCGACAGCCGCAGAGTGCTGACGGAAAGCAGGCGGAACAAATTGATTATTTGAACCAGGAATACATGTTTGCAAGGCGGGGAAAGTGTTCCTGCAGCCCCTCCATAACGGTAATAATGATTAGAAATGATTTCCAGGGCAGAAAGCGGTTTTTAAATGTGGAAAAAAATATGTTAAACTGTTTAAAAAGCACAAAGTGATTTGAGTGCAGTTCTCATGTGTCCCCACAGGGGGCGCGTCGTCCCATGGAGCACAGTGCATGGGGACAAGGTACGATGTATACCCTAAAATAGCCAGCTAAGCGTGGGTGGATTAGTTTCAAAGCATGCACACTCTGCTCATGTCAGACTTACATTAAATAGACCGTTAAAAACACCTCTGTTTAGCCCTCACAGAGCCCCAAAGGACGGACTAAGCAGCTCCAGCACGGCTCCCTCACATGCACACTCTGCTCATGTCAGACTTACATTAAAATAGACCAGGACAAGCACCTCACAGAGCCCCAAAGGACGGACTAAGCAGCTCCAGCATGGCTCCCTCACATGCACACTCTGCTCATGTCAGACTTACATTAAATAGACCGGGAAAAACACCTCTATTTAGCCCCTCACAGAGCCCCAAAGGACGGACTAAGCAGCTCCAGCACGGCTCCCTCACATGCACACTCTGCTCATGTCAGACTTACATTAAAATAGACCAGGACAAGCACCTCACAGAGCCCCAAAGGACGGACTAAGCAGCTCCAGCACGGCTCCCTCACATGCACACTCTGCTCATGTCAGACTTCCATTAAAATAGACCGGGAGAAGCACCTCACAGAGCCCCAAAGGACGGACTAAGCAGCTCCAGCACGGCTCCCTCACATGCACACTCTGCTCATGTCAGACTTCCATTCAAATTGACCGGGAAAAGCACCTCTTTTGGGCACCTCACAGAGCCCCAAAGGACGGCCTAATGACCTCCAGCCTCTCTCCCTCACATGGAGCTCAGGTTATTTCATACCTCCAGGAGAGGGACCGGGAAAACCACCTCTCTGTAGCCCCTGACAGAGCCCCAAAGGACGGACTGAGGGACCTCCGGCAACAGTGGTACTTCCATAACCTCGTGCACCGTGAGACCCCGGGCCCCCGGACTTAAGCACTCCCCCACGGACTAAACCCAGATGTTCACACCCTACAGAACTTCATGCCCCTGGTTACCCTAAAGGGGGTGGATTTTTGCGGTGCTTTACCGTCCGCACATCGGCATCCATATTCGGCCTTATTCATGACACTACCACCCCTTCTTTGGAGGATATTCTCATGCTCCTAGTAACCCTTTAAATAGTATGATACTGTCAGGGTTCATCACCGCACTTTACAAGCCATAAATAATGTTTAAATGGTCGGGGAAAGTGTTTTTAAACGTATGGAAGAGAGTTTTAGCCTGTCATTTTAAAGGATATCATTTAACATGTAACCTCTCCTGGAAATGCACAGAATATGTCCATTTCCAGGAAAGATTCCATGTTAAATTATATCCTGCAAAATGACAGGCTATAACCCAGGAATAAGTGTTTGAAAGGCGGGGAAAAGTTGTTTAAAATAGTCGGAAAAGTGTTTTTAAACGTATGGAAGAGAGTTTTAGCCTGTCATTTTAAAGGATATCATTTAACATGTAACCTCTCCTGGAAATGCACAGAATATGTCCATTTCCAGGAAAGATTCCATGTTAAATTATATCCTGCAAAATGACAGGCTATAACCCAGGAATAAGTGTTTGAAAGGCGGGGAAAAGTTGTTTAAAATAGTCGGAAAAGTGTTTTTAAACGTATGGAAGAGAGTTGTAGCCTGTCATTTTGCAGGATATCATTTAACATGTAACCTCTCCTGGAAATGCACAGAATATGTCCATTTCCAGGAGAGATTCCATGTTAAATTATATCCTGCAAAATGACAGGCTATAACCCAGGAACAAGTGTTTGAAAGGCGGGGAAAAGTTGTTTAAAATAGTTGGAAAAGTGTTTTTAAACGTATGGAAGAGAGTTGTAGCCTGTCATTTTGCAGGATATCATTTAACATGTAACCTCTCCTGGAAATGCACAGAATATGTCCATTTCCAGGAGAGAATCCATGTTAAATTATATCCTGCAAAATGACAGGCTATAACCCAGGAACAAGTGTTTGAAAGGCGGGGAAAAGTTGTTTAAAATAGTCTGATACCTCCAGGGCGCATCACCGCATTTTACAAGCCAAGGAAGGTGTCTGAATCCTGGGTAAACCTATTTAAGTAGTCTGACACCTGGCACTGTATTTGCCCCTGGGAACCTTCAAGGTTATATTCATGTTTTATTATTTATTAATAATCACATGATTTTTACAAAAACCGTATACACAGTATACATATATACAATACTAATAATAATATAACAATATACATAATAAAAACATGAAAAGTGGTGAAAATGAGAAAATGTATCCGAAAATAGTGCCTCATAATGCGGGCATGTGGACAGTAGCCAGAGACTCACAGGCACACACACATGCAGAGATCCAGGGGGCGGAGCACATGGCTTTTTTACCCAGAAATAAGTCTCTTAGAGGCGGGGAGACTCAGAGGACAGGCTGCGTCACCTCACTTTGTAACCCAGGAAAAGAGCAGGAATTCTGGCTGCGTGAGTGTTAAAAGTACATTCATCTGTGTTAATCCGACAGCCGCAGAGGTGCTGACGGAAAGCAGGCGGAACAAATTGATTATTTGAACCAGGAATACATGTTTGCAAGGCGGGGAAAGTGTTCCTGCAGCCCCTCCATACGGTAATAATGATTAGAAATGATTTCCAGGGCAGAAAGCGGTTTTAAATGTGGAAAAAAATATGTTAAACTGTTTAAAAAGCACAAAGTGATTTGAGTGCAGTTCTCATGTGTCCCCACAGGAGGCGCGTCGTCCCATGGAGCACAGTGCATGGGGACAAGGTACGATGTATACCCTAAAATAGCCAGCTAAGCGTGGGTGGATTAGTTTCAAAGCATGCACACTCTGCTCATGTAAGACTTACATTAAATAGACCGGGAAAAACACCTCTATTTAGCCCCTCACAGAGCCCCAAAGGACGGACTAAGCAGCTCCAGCACGGCTCCCTCACATGCACACTCTGCTCATGTCAGACTTACATTAAAATAGACCAGGACAAGCACCTCACAGAGCCCCAAAGGACGGACTAAGCAGCTCCAGCACGGCTCCCTCACATGCACACTCTGCTCATGTCAGACTTCCATTAAAATAGACCGGGAGAAGCACCTCACAGAGCCCCAAAGGACGGACTAAGCAGCTCCAGCACGGCTCCCTCACATGCACACTCTGCTCATGTCAGACTTCCATTCAAATTGACCGGGAAAAGCACCTCTTTTGGGCACCTCACAGAGCCCCAAAGGACGGCCTAATGACCTCCAGCCTCTCTCCCTCACATGGAGCTCAGGTTATTTCATACCTCCAGGAGAGGGACCGGGAAAACCACCTCTCTGTAGCCCCTGACAGAGCCCCAAAGGACGGACTGAGGACCTCCGGCAACAGTGGTACTTCCATAACCTCGTGCACCGTGAGACCCCGGGCCCCCGGACTTAAGCACTCCCCCACGGACTAAACCCAGATGTTCACACCCTACAGAACTTCATGCCCCTGGTTACCCTAAAGGGGGTGGATTTTTGCGGTGCTTTACCGTCCGCACATCGGCATCCATATTCGGCCTTATTCATGACACTACCACCCCTTCTTTGGAGGATATTCTCATGCTCCTAGTAACCCTTTAAATAGTATGATACTGTCAGGGTTCATCACCGCACTTTACAAGCCATAAATAATGTTTAAATGGTCGGGGAAAGTGTTTTTAAACGTATGGAAGAGAGTTTTAGCCTGTCATTTTAAAGGATATCATTTAACATGTAACCTCTCCTGGAAATGCACAGAATATGTCCATTTCCAGGAAAGATTCCATGTTAAATTATATCCTGCAAAATGACAGGCTATAACCCAGGAATAAGTGTTTGAAAGGCGGGGAAAAAGTTGTTTAAAATAGTCGGAAAAGTGTTTTTAAACGTATGGAAGAGAGTTGTAGCCTGTCATTTTGCAGGATATCATTTAACATGTAACCTCTCCTGGAAATGCACAGAATATGTCCATTTCCAGGAGAGATTCCATGTTAAATTATATCCTGCAAAATGACAGGCTATAACCCAGGAACAAGTGTTTGAAAGGCGGGGAAAAGTTGTTTAAAATAGTTGGAAAAGTGTTTTTAAACGTATGGAAGAGAGTTGTAGCCTGTCATTTTGCAGGATATCATTTAACATGTAACCTCTCCTGGAAATGCACAGAATATGTCCATTTCCAGGAGAGAATCCATGTTAAATTATATCCTGCAAAATGACAGGCTATAACCCAGGAACAAGTGTTTGAAAGGCGGGGAAAAGTTGTTTAAAATAGTCTGATACCTCCAGGGCGCATCACCGCATTTTACAAGCCAAGGAAGGTGTCTGAATCCTGGGTAAACCTATTTTAAGTAGTCTGACACCTGGCACTGTATTTGCCCCTGGGAACCTTCAAGGTTATATTCATGTTTTATTATTTATTTAATAATCACATGATTTTTACAAAACCGTATACACAGTATACATATATACAATACTAATAATAATATAACAATATACATAATAAAAACATGAAAAGTGGTGAAAATGAGAAAATGTATCCGAAAATAGTGCCTCATAATGCGGGCATGTGGACAGTAGCCAGAGACTCACAGCACACACACATGCAGAGATCCAGGGGGCGGAGCACATGGCTTTTTTTACCCAGAAATAAGTCTCTTAGAGGCGGGGAGACTCAGAGGACAGGCTGCGTCACCTCACTTTGTAACCCAGGAAAAGAGCAGGAATTCTGGCTGCGTGAGTGTTAAAAGTACATTCATCTGTGTTAATCCGACAGCCGCAGAGGTGCTGACGGAAAGCAGGCGGAACAAATTGATTATTTGAACCAGGAATACATGTTTGCAAGGCGGGGAAAGTGTTCCTGCAGCCCCTCCATAACGGTAATAATGATTAGAAATGATTTCCAGGGCAGAAAGCGGTTTTTAAATGTGGAAAAAAATATGTTAAACTGTTTAAAAAGCACAAAGTGATTTGAGTGCAGTTCTCATGTGTCCCCACAGGAGGGCGCGTCGTCCCATGGAGCACAGTGCATGGGGACAAGGTACGATGTATACCCTAAATAGCCAGCTAAGCGTGGGTGGATTAGTTTCAAAGCATGCACACTCTGCTCATGTAAGACTTACATTAAATAGACCGGGAAAAACACCTCTATTTAGCCCCTCACAGAGCCCCAAAGGACGGACTAAGCAGCTCCAGCACGGCTCCCTCACATGCACACTCTGCTCATGTCAGACTTACATTAAAATAGACCAGGACAAGCACCTCACAGAGCCCCAAAGGACGGACTAAGCAGCTCCAGCACGGCTCCCTCACATGCACACTCTGCTCATGTCAGACTTCCATTAAAATAGACCGGAGAAGCACCTCACAGAGCCCCAAAGGACGGACTAAGCAGCTCCAGCACGGCTCCCTCACATGCACACTCTGCTCATGTCAGACTTCCATTCAAATTGACCGGGAAAAGCACCTCTTTTGGGCACCTCACAGAGCCCCAAAGGACGGCCTAATGACCTCCAGCCTCTCTCCCTCACATGGAGCTCAGGTTATTTCATACCTCCAGGAGAGGGACCGGGAAAACCACCTCTCTGTAGCCCCTGACAGAGCCCCAAAGGACGGACTGAGGACCTCCGGCAACAGTGGTACTTCCATAACCTCGTGCACCGTGAGACCCCGGGCCCCCGGACTTAAGCACTCCCCCACGGACTAAACCCAGATGTTCACACCCTACAGAACTTCATGCCCCTGGTTACCCTAAAGGGGGTGGATTTTTGCGGTGCTTTACCGTCCGCACATCGGCATCCATATTCGGCCTTATTCATGACACTACCACCCCTTCTTTGGAGGATATTCTCATGCTCCTAGTAACCCTTTAAATAGTATGATACTGTCAGGGTTCATCACCGCACTTTACAAGCCAGAAATAATGTTTAAATGGTCGGGGAAAGTGTTTTTAAACGTATGGAAGAGAGTTTTAGCCTGTCATTTTAAAGGATATCATTTAACATGTAACCTCTCCTGGAAATGCACAGAATATGTCCATTTCCAGGAAAGATTCCATGTTAAATTATATCCTGCAAAATGACAGGCTATAACCCAGGAATAAGTGTTTGAAAGGCGGGGAAAAGTTGTTTAAAATAGTCGGAAAAGTGTTTTTAAACGTATGGAAGAGAGTTGTAGCCTGTCATTTTGCAGGATATCATTTAACATGTAACCTCTCCTGGAAATGCACAGAATATGTCCATTTCCAGGAGAGATTCCATGTTAAATTATATCCTGCAAAATGACAGGCTATAACCCAGGAACAAGTGTTTGAAAGGCGGGGAAAAGTTGTTTAAAATAGTTGGAAAAGTGTTTTTAAACGTATGGAAGAGAGTTGTAGCCTGTCATTTTGCAGGATATCATTTAACATGTAACCCCTCCTGGAAATGCACAGAATATGTCCATTTCCAGGAGAGAATCCATGTTAAATTATATCCTGCAAAATGACAGGCTATAACCCAGGAACAAGTGTTTGAAAGGCGGGGAAAAGTTGTTTAAAATAGTCTGATACCTCCAGGGCGCATCACCGCATTTTACAAGCCAGGGAAGGTGTCTGAATCCTGGGTAAACATATTTTAAGTAGTCTGACACCTGGCACTGTATTTGCCCCTGGGAACCTTCAAGGTTATATTCATGTTTTATTATTTATTTAATAATCACATGATTTTTACAAAAACCGTATACACAGTATACATATATACAATACTAATAATAATATAACAATATACATAATAAAAACATGAAAAGTGGTGAAAATGAGAAAATGTATCCGAAAATAGTGCCTCATAATGCGGGCATGTGGACAGTAGCCAGAGACTCACAGGCACACACACATGCAGAGATCCAGGGGACGGAGCACATGGCTTTTTTTACCCAGAAATAAGTCTCTTAGAGGCGGGGAGACTCAGAGGACAGGCTGCGTCACCTCACTTTGTAACCCAGGAAAAGAGCAGGAATTCTGGCTGCGTGAGTGTTAAAAGTACATTCATCTGTGTTAATCCGACAGCCGCAGAGGTGCTGACGGAAAGCAGGCGGAACAAATTGATTATTTGAACCAGGAATACATGTTTGCAAGGCGGGGAAAGTGTTCCTGCAGCCCCTCCATAACGGTAATAATGATTAGAAATGATTTCCAGGGCAGAAAGCGGTTTTTAAATGTGGAAAAAAATATGTTAAACTGTCTAAAAAGCACAAAGTGATTTGAGTGCAGTTCTCATGTGTCCCCACAGGAGGGCGCGTCGTCCCATGGAGCACAGTGCATGGGGACAAGGTACGATGTATACCCTAAAATAGCCAGCTAAGCGTGGGTGGATTAGTTTCAAAGCATGCACACTCTGCTCATGTCAGACTTACATGAAATAGACCGGGAAAAACACCTCTATTTAGCCCCTCACAGAGCCCCAAAGGACGGACTAAGCAGCTCCAGCACGGCTCCCTCACATGCACACTCTGCTCATGTCAGACTTCCATTAAAATAGACCAGGACAAGCACCTCACAGAGCCCCAAAGGACGGACTAAGCAGCTCCAGCATGGCTCCCTCACATGCACACTCTGCTCATGTCAGACTTCCATTAAAATAGACCGGGAGAAGCACCTCACAGAGCCCCAAAGGACGGACTAAGCAGCTCCAGCATGGCTCCCTCACATGCACAGTCTGCTCATGTCAGACTTACATTAAATAGACCGGGAAAAACACCTCTATTTAGCCCCTCACAGAGCCCCAAAGGACGGACTAAGCAGCTCCAGCACGGCTCCCTCACATGCACACTCTGCTCATGTCAGACTTCCATTCAAATTGACCGGGAAAAGCACCTCTTTTGGGCACCTCACAGAGCCCCAAAGGACGGCCTAATGACCTCCAGCCTCTCTCCCTCACATGGAGCTCAGGTTATTTCATACCTCCAGGAGAGGGACCGGGAAAACCACCTGTCTGTAGCCCCTGACAGAGCCCCAAAGGACGGACTGAGGACCTCCGGCAACAGTGGTACTTCCATAACCTCGTGCACCGTGAGACCCCGGGCCCCCGGACTTAAGCACTCCCCCACGGACTAAACCCAGATGTTCACACCCTACAGAACTTCATGCCCCTGGTTACCCTAAAGGGGGTGGATTTTGCGGTGCTTTACCGTCCGCACATCGGCATCCATATTCGGCCTTATTCATGACACTACCACCCCTTCTTTGGAGGATATTCTCATGCTCCTAGTAACCCTTTAAATAGTATGATACTGTCAGGGTTCATCACCGCACTTTACAAGCCAGAAATAATGTTTAAATGGTCGGGGAAAGTGTTTTTAAACGTATGGAAGAGAGTTTTAGCCTGTCATTTTAAAGGATATCATTTAACATGTAACCTCTCCTGGAAATGCACAGAATATGTCCATTTCCAGGAAAGATTCCATGTTAAATTATATCCTGCAAAATGACAGGCTATAACCCAGGAATAAGTGTTTGAAAGGCGGGGAAAAGTTGTTTAAAATAGTCGGAAAAGTGTTTTTAAACGTATGGAAGAGAGTTGTAGCCTGTCATTTTGCAGGATATCATTTAACATGTAACCTCTCCTGGAAATGCACAGAATATGTCCATTTCCAGGAGAGATTCCATGTTAAATTATATCCTGCAAAATGACAGGCTATAACCCAGGAACAAGTGTTTGAAAGGCGGGGAAAAGTTGTTTAAAATAGTTGGAAAAGTGTTTTTAAACGTATGGAAGAGAGTTGTAGCCTGTCATTTTGCAGGATATCATTTAACATGTAACCTCTCCTGGAAATGCACAGAATATGTCCATTTCCAGGAGAGAATCCATGTTAAATTATATCCTGCAAAATGACAGGCTATAACCCAGGAACAAGTGTTTGAAAGGCGGGGAAAAGTTGTTTAAAATAGTCTGATACCTCCAGGGCGCATCACCGCATTTTACAAGCCAGGGAAGGTGTCTGAATCCTGGGTAAACATATTTTAAGTAGTCTGACACCTGGCACTGTATTTGCCCCTGGGAACCTTCAAGGTTATATTCATGTTTTATTATTTATTTAATAATCACATGATTTTTACAAAAACCGTATACACAGTATACATATATACAATACTAATAATAATATAACAATATACATAATAAAAACATGAAAAGTGGTGAAAATGAGAAAATGTATCCGAAAATAGTGCCTCATAATGCGGGCATGTGGACAGTAGCCAGAGACTCACAGGCACACACACATGCAGAGATCCAGGGGGCGGAGCACATGGCTTTTTTTACCCAGAAATAAGTCTCTTAGAGGCGGGGAGACTCAGAGGACAGGCTGCGTCACCTCACTTTGTAACCCAGGAAAAGAGCAGGAATTCTGGCTGCGTGAGTGTTAAAAGTACATTCATCTGTGTTAATCCGACAGCCGCAGAGGTGCTGACGGAAAGCAGGCGGAACAAATTGATTATTTGAACCAGGAATACATGTTTGCAAGGCGGGGAAAGTGTTCCTGCAGCCCCTCCATAACGGTAATAATGATTAGAAATGATTTCCAGGGCAGAAAGCGGTTTTTAAATGTGGAAAAAAATATGTTAAACTGTTTAAAAAGCACAAAGTGATTTGAGTGCAGTTCTCATGTGTCCCCACAGGAGGGCGCGTCGTCCCATGGAGCACAGTGCATGGGGACAAGGTACGATGTATACCCTAAAATAGCCAGCTAAGCGTGGGTGGATTAGTTTCAAAGCATGCACACTCTGCTCATGTCAGACTTACATGAAATAGACCGGGAAAAACACCTCTATTTAGCCCCTCACAGAGCCCCAAAGGACGGACTAAGCAGCTCCAGCACGGCTCCCTCACATGCACACTCTGCTCATGTCAGACTTACATTAAAATAGACCAGGACAAGCACCTCACAGAGCCCCAAAGGACGGACTAAGCAGCTCCAGCATGGCTCCCTCACATGCACACTCTGCTCATGTCAGACTTCCATTAAAATAGACCGGGAGAAGCACCTCACAGAGCCCCAAAGGACGGACTAAGCAGCTCCAGCACGGCTCCCTCACATGCACACTCTGCTCATGTCAGACTTCCATTCAAATTGACCGGGAAAAGCACCTCTTTTGGGCACCTCACAGAGCCCCAAAGGACGGCCTAATGACCTCCAGCCTCTCTCCCTCACATGGAGCTCAGGTTATTTCATACCTCCAGGAGAGGGACCGGGAAAACCACCTGTCTGTAGCCCCTGACAGAGCCCCAAAGGACGGACTGAGGACCTCCGGCAACAGTGGTACTTCCATAACCTCGTGCACCGTGAGACCCCGGGCCCCCGGACTTAAGCACTCCCCCACGGACTAAACCCAGATGTTCACACCCTACAGAACTTCATGCCCCTGGTTACCCTAAAGGGGGTGGATTTTGCGGTGCTTTGCCGTCCGCACATCGGCATCCATATTCGGCCTTATTCATGGCACTACCACCCCTTCTTTGGAGGATATTCTCATGCTCCTAGTAACCCTTTAAATAGTCTGATACTGTCAGGGTTCATCACCGCACTTTACAAGCCAGAAATAATGTTTAAATGGTCGGGGAAAGTGTTTTTAAACGTATGGAAGAGAGTTTTAGCCTGTCATTTTAAAGGATATCATTTAACATGTAACCTCTCCTGGAAATGCACAGAATATGTCCATTTCCAGGAAAGATTCCATGTTAAATTATATCCTGCAAAATGACAGGCTATAACCCAGGAATAAGTGTTTGAAAGGCGGGGAAAAGTTGTTTAAAATAGTCGGAAAAGTGTTTTTAAACGTATGGAAGAGAGTTGTAGCCTGTCATTTTGCAGGATATCATTTAACATGTAACCTCTCCTGGAAATGCACAGAATATGTCCATTTCCAGGAGAGAATCCATGTTAAATTATATCCTGCAAAATGACAGGCTATAACCCATGAACAAGTGTTTGAAAGGCGGGGAAAAGTTGTTTAAAATAGTCTGATACCTCCAGGGCGCATCACCGCATTTTACAAGCCAGGGAAGGTGTCTGAATCCTGGGTAAACCTATTTTAAGTAGTCTGACACCTGGCACTGTATTTGCCCCTGGGAACCTTCAAGGTTATATTCATGTTTTGTTATTTATTTAATAATCACATGATTTTTACAAAAACCGTATACACAGTATACATATATACAATACTAATAATAATATAACAATATACATAATAAAAACATGAAAAGTGGTGAAAATGAGAAAATGTATCCGAAAATAGTGCCTCATAATGCGGGCATGTGGACAGTAGCCAGAGACTCACAGGCACACACACATGCAGAGATCCAGGGGGCGGAGCACATGGCTTTTTTTACCCAGAAATAAGTCTCTTAGAGGCGGGGAGACTCAGAGGACAGGCTGCGTCACCTCACTTTGTAACCCAGGAAAAGAGCAGGAATTCTGGCTGCGTGAGTGTTAAAAGTACATTCATCTGTGTTAATCCGACAGCCGCAGAGGTGCTGACGGAAAGCAGGCGGAACAAATTGATTATTTGAACCAGGAATACATGTTTGCAAGGCGGGGAAAGTGTTCCTGCAGCCCCTCCATAACGGTAATAATGATTAGAAATGATTTCCAGGGCAGAAAGCGGTTTTTAAATGTGGAAAAAAATATGTTAAACTGTTTAAAAAGCACAAAGTGATTTGAGTGCAGTTCTCATGTGTCCCCACAGGAGGGCGCGTCGTCCCATGGAGCACAGTGCATGGGGACAAGGTACGATGTATACCCTAAAATAGCCAGCTAAGCGTGGGTGGATTAGTTTCAAAGCATGCACACTCTGCTCATGTCAGACTTACATGAAATAGACCGGGAAAAACACCTCTATTTAGCCCCTCACAGAGCCCCAAAGGACGGACTAAGCAGCTCCAGCACGGCTCCCTCACATGCACACTCTGCTCATGTCAGACTTACATTAAAATAGACCAGGACAAGCACCTCACAGAGCCCCAAAGGACGGACTAAGCAGCTCCAGCATGGCTCCCTCACATGCACACTCTGCTCATGTCAGACTTCCATTAAAATAGACCGGGAGAAGCACCTCACAGAGCCCCAAAGGACGGACTAAGCAGCTCCAGCACGGCTCCCTCACATGCACACTCTGCTCATGTCAGACTTCCATTCAAATTGACCGGGAAAAGCACCTCTTTTGGGCACCTCACAGAGCCCCAAAGGACGGCCTAATGACCTCCAGCCTCTCTCCCTCACATGGAGCTCAGGTTATTTCATACCTCCAGGAGAGGGACCGGGAAAACCACCTCTCTGTAGCCCCTGACAGAGCCCCAAAGGACGGACTGAGGACCTCCGGCAACAGTGGTACTTCCATAACCTCGTGCACCGTGAGACCCCGGGCCCCCGGACTTAAGCACTCCCCCACGGACTAAACCCAGATGTTCACACCCTACAGAACTTCATGCCCCTGGTTACCCTAAAGGGGGTGGATTTTGCGGTGCTTTACCGTCCGCACATCGGCATCCATATTCGGCCTTATTCATGACACTACCACCCCTTCTTTGGAGGATATTCTCATGCTCCTAGTAACCCTTTAAATAGTATGATACTGTCAGGGTTCATCACCGCACTTTACAAGCCAGAAATAATGTTTAAATGGTCGGGGAAAGTGTTTTTAAACGTATGGAAGAGAGTTTTAGCCTGTCATTTTAAAGGATATCATTTAACATGTAACCTCTCCTGGAAATGCACAGAATATGTCCATTTCCAGGAAAGATTCCATGTTAAATTATATCCTGCAAAATGACAGGCTATAACCCAGGAATAAGTGTTTGAAAGGCGGGGAAAAGTTGTTTAAAATAGTCGGAAAAGTGTTTTTAAACGTATGGAAGAGAGTTGTAGCCTGTCATTTTGCAGGATATCATTTAACATGTAACCTCTCCTGGAAATGCACAGAATATGTCCATTTCCAGGAGAGATTCCATGTTAAATTATATCCTGCAAAATGACAGGCTATAACCCAGGAACAAGTGTTTGAAAGGCGGGGAAAAGTTGTTTAAAATAGTTGGAAAAGTGTTTTTAAACGTATGGAAGAGAGTTGTAGCCTGTCATTTTGCAGGATATCATTTAACATGTAACCTCTCCTGGAAATGCACAGAATATGTCCATTTCCAGGAGAGAATCCATGTTAAATTATATCCTGCAAAATGACAGGCTATAACCCAGGAACAAGTGTTTGAAAGGCGGGGAAAAGTTGTTTAAAATAGTCTGATACCTCCAGGGCGCATCACCGCATTTTACAAGCCAGGGAAGGTGTCTGAATCCTGGGTAAACATATTTTAAGTAGTCTGACACCTGGCACTGTATTTGCCCCTGGGAACCTTCAAGGTTATATTCATGTTTTATTATTTATTTAATAATCACATGATTTTTACAAAAACCGTATACACAGTATACATATATACAATACTAATAATAATATAACAATATACATAATAAAAACATGAAAAGTGGTGAAAATGAGAAAATGTATCCGAAAATAGTGCCTCATAATGCGGGCATGTGGACAGTAGCCAGAGACTCACAGGCACACACACATGCAGAGATCCAGGGGGCGGAGCACATGGCTTTTTTTACCCAGAAATAAGTCTCTTAGAGGCGGGGAGACTCAGAGGACAGGCTGCGTCACCTCACTTTGTAACCCAGGAAAAGAGCAGGAATTCTGGCTGCGTGAGTGTTAAAAGTACATTCATCTGTGTTAATCCGACAGCCGCAGAGGTGCTGACGGAAAGCAGGCGGAACAAATTGATTATTTGAACCAGGAATACATGTTTGCAAGGCGGGGAAAGTGTTCCTGCAGCCCCTCCATAACGGTAATAATGATTAGAAATGATTTCCAGGGCAGAAAGCGGTTTTTAAATGTGGAAAAAAATATGTTAAACTGTTTAAAAAGCACAAAGTGATTTGAGTGCAGTTCTCATGTGTCCCCACAGGAGGGCGCGTCGTCCCATGGAGCACAGTGCATGGGGACAAGGTACGATGTATACCCTAAAATAGCCAGCTAAGCATGGGTGGATTAGTTTCAAAGCATGCACACTCTGCTCATGTCAGACTTACATGAAATAGACCGGGAAAAACACCTCTATTTAGCCCCTCACAGAGCCCCAAAGGACGGACTAAGCAGCTCCAGCACGGCTCCCTCACATGCACACTCTGCTCATGTCAGACTTACATTAAAATAGACCAGGACAAGCACCTCACAGAGCCCCAAAGGACGGACTAAGCAGCTCCAGCATGGCTCCCTCACATGCACACTCTGCTCATGTCAGACTTCCATTAAAATAGACCGGGAGAAGCACCTCACAGAGCCCCAAAGGACGGACTAAGCAGCTCCAGCACGGCTCCCTCACATGCACACTCTGCTCATGTCAGACTTCCATTAAAATAGACCAGGACAAGCACCTCACAGAGCCCCAAAGGACGGACTAAGCAGCTCCAGCATGGCTCCCTCACATGCACAGTCTGCTCATGTCAGACTTACATTAAATAGACCGGGAAAAACACCTCTATTTAGCCCCTCACAGAGCCCCAAAGGACGGACTAAGCAGCTCCAGCACGGCTCCCTCACATGCACACTCTGCTCATGTCAGACTTACATTAAAATAGACCAGGACAAGCACCTCACAGAGCCCCAAAGGACGGACTAAGCAGCTCCAGCATGGCTCCCTCACATGCACACTCTGCTCATGTCAGACTTCCATTAAAATAGACCGGGAGAAGCACCTCACAGAGCCCCAAAGGACGGACTAAGCAGCTCCAGCACGGCTCCCTCACATGCACACTCTGCTCATGTCAGACTTCCATTCAAATTGACCGGGAAAAGCACCTCTTTTGGGCACCTCACAGAGCCCCAAAGGACGGCCTAATGACCTCCAGCCTCTCTCCCTCACATGGAGCTCAGGTTATTTCATACCTCCAGGAGAGGGACCGGGAAAACCACCTCTCTGTAGCCCCTGACAGAGCCCCAAAGGACGGACTGAGGACCTCCGGCAACAGTGGTACTTCCATAACCTCGTGCACCGTGAGACCCCGGGCCCCCGGACTTAAGCACTCCCCCACGGACTAAACCCAGATGTTCACACCCTACAGAACTTCATGCCCCTGGTTACCCTAAAGGGGGTGGATTTTGCGGTGCTTTACCGTCCGCACATCGGCATCCATATTCGGCCTTATTCATGACACTACCACCCCTTCTTTGGAGGATATTCTCATGCTCCTAGTAACCCTTTAAATAGTATGATACTGTCAGGGTTCATCACCGCACTTTACAAGCCAGAAATAATGTTTAAATGGTCGGGGAAAGTGTTTTTAAACGTATGGAAGAGAGTTTTAGCCTGTCATTTTAAAGGATATCATTTAACATGTAACCTCTCCTGGAAATGCACAGAATATGTCCATTTCCAGGAAAGATTCCATGTTAAATTATATCCTGCAAAATGACAGGCTATAACCCAGGAATAAGTGTTTGAAAGGCGGGGAAAAGTTGTTTAAAATAGTCGGAAAAGTGTTTTTAAACGTATGGAAGAGAGTTGTAGCCTGTCATTTTGCAGGATATCATTTAACATGTAACCTCTCCTGGAAATGCACAGAATATGTCCATTTCCAGGAGAGATTCCATGTTAAATTATATCCTGCAAAATGACAGGCTATAACCCAGGAACAAGTGTTTGAAAGGCGGGGAAAAGTTGTTTAAAATAGTTGGAAAAGTGTTTTTAAACGTATGGAAGAGAGTTGTAGCCTGTCATTTTGCAGGATATCATTTAACATGTAACCTCTCCTGGAAATGCACAGAATATGTCCATTTCCAGGAGAGAATCCATGTTAAATTATATCCTGCAAAATGACAGGCTATAACCCAGGAACAAGTGTTTGAAAGGCGGGGAAAAGTTGTTTAAAATAGTCTGATACCTCCAGGGCGCATCACCGCATTTTACAAGCCAGGGAAGGTGTCTGAATCCTGGGTAAACATATTTTAAGTAGTCTGACACCTGGCACTGTATTTGCCCCTGGGAACCTTCAAGGTTATATTCATGTTTTATTATTTATTTAATAATCACATGATTTTTACAAAAACCGTATACACAGTATACATATATACAATACTAATAATAATATAACAATATACATAATAAAAACATGAAAAGTGGTGAAAATGAGAAAATGTATCCGAAAATAGTGCCTCATAATGCGGGCATGTGGACAGTAGCCAGAGACTCACAGGCACACACACATGCAGAGATCCAGGGGACGGAGCACATGGCTTTTTTTACCCAGAAATAAGTCTCTTAGAGGCGGGGAGACTCAGAGGACAGGCTGCGTCACCTCACTTTGTAACCCAGGAAAAGAGCAGGAATTCTGGCTGCGTGAGTGTTAAAAGTACATTCATCTGTGTTAATCCGACAGCCGCAGAGGTGCTGACGGAAAGCAGGCGGAACAAATTGATTATTTGAACCAGGAATACATGTTTGCAAGGCGGGGAAAGTGTTCCTGCAGCCCCTCCATAACGGTAATAATGATTAGAAATGATTTCCAGGGCAGAAAGCGGTTTTTAAATGTGGAAAAAAATATGTTAAACTGTCTAAAAAGCACAAAGTGATTTGAGTGCAGTTCTCATGTGTCCCCACAGGAGGGCGCGTCGTCCCATGGAGCACAGTGCATGGGGACAAGGTACGATGTATACCCTAAAATAGCCAGCTAAGCGTGGGTGGATTAGTTTCAAAGCATGCACACTCTGCTCATGTCAGACTTACATGAAATAGACCGGGAAAAACACCTCTATTTAGCCCCTCACAGAGCCCCAAAGGACGGACTAAGCAGCTCCAGCACGGCTCCCTCACATGCACACTCTGCTCATGTCAGACTTCCATTAAAATAGACCAGGACAAGCACCTCACAGAGCCCCAAAGGACGGACTAAGCAGCTCCAGCATGGCTCCCTCACATGCACACTCTGCTCATGTCAGACTTCCATTAAAATAGACCGGGAGAAGCACCTCACAGAGCCCCAAAGGACGGACTAAGCAGCTCCAGCATGGCTCCCTCACATGCACAGTCTGCTCATGTCAGACTTACATTAAATAGACCGGGAAAAACACCTCTATTTAGCCCCTCACAGAGCCCCAAAGGACGGACTAAGCAGCTCCAGCACGGCTCCCTCACATGCACACTCTGCTCATGTCAGACTTCCATTCAAATTGACCGGGAAAAGCACCTCTTTTGGGCACCTCACAGAGCCCCAAAGGACGGCCTAATGACCTCCAGCCTCTCTCCCTCACATGGAGCTCAGGTTATTTCATACCTCCAGGAGAGGGACCGGGAAAACCACCTGTCTGTAGCCCCTGACAGAGCCCCAAAGGACGGACTGAGGACCTCCGGCAACAGTGGTACTTCCATAACCTCGTGCACCGTGAGACCCCGGGCCCCCGGACTTAAGCACTCCCCCACGGACTAAACCCAGATGTTCACACCCTACAGAACTTCATGCCCCTGGTTACCCTAAAGGGGGTGGATTTTGCGGTGCTTTACCGTCCGCACATCGGCATCCATATTCGGCCTTATTCATGACACTACCACCCCTTCTTTGGAGGATATTCTCATGCTCCTAGTAACCCTTTAAATAGTATGATACTGTCAGGGTTCATCACCGCACTTTACAAGCCAGAAATAATGTTTAAATGGTCGGGGAAAGTGTTTTTAAACGTATGGAAGAGAGTTTTAGCCTGTCATTTTAAAGGATATCATTTAACATGTAACCTCTCCTGGAAATGCACAGAATATGTCCATTTCCAGGAAAGATTCCATGTTAAATTATATCCTGCAAAATGACAGGCTATAACCCAGGAATAAGTGTTTGAAAGGCGGGGAAAAGTTGTTTAAAATAGTCGGAAAAGTGTTTTTAAACGTATGGAAGAGAGTTGTAGCCTGTCATTTTGCAGGATATCATTTAACATGTAACCTCTCCTGGAAATGCACAGAATATGTCCATTTCCAGGAGAGATTCCATGTTAAATTATATCCTGCAAAATGACAGGCTATAACCCAGGAACAAGTGTTTGAAAGGCGGGGAAAAGTTGTTTAAAATAGTTGGAAAAGTGTTTTTAAACGTATGGAAGAGAGTTGTAGCCTGTCATTTTGCAGGATATCATTTAACATGTAACCTCTCCTGGAAATGCACAGAATATGTCCATTTCCAGGAGAGAATCCATGTTAAATTATATCCTGCAAAATGACAGGCTATAACCCAGGAACAAGTGTTTGAAAGGCGGGGAAAAGTTGTTTAAAATAGTCTGATACCTCCAGGGCGCATCACCGCATTTTACAAGCCAGGGAAGGTGTCTGAATCCTGGGTAAACATATTTTAAGTAGTCTGACACCTGGCACTGTATTTGCCCCTGGGAACCTTCAAGGTTATATTCATGTTTTATTATTTATTTAATAATCACATGATTTTTACAAAAACCGTATACACAGTATACATATATACAATACTAATAATAATATAACAATATACATAATAAAAACATGAAAAGTGGTGAAAATGAGAAAATGTATCCGAAAATAGTGCCTCATAATGCGGGCATGTGGACAGTAGCCAGAGACTCACAGGCACACACACATGCAGAGATCCAGGGGGCGGAGCACATGGCTTTTTTTACCCAGAAATAAGTCTCTTAGAGGCGGGGAGACTCAGAGGACAGGCTGCGTCACCTCACTTTGTAACCCAGGAAAAGAGCAGGAATTCTGGCTGCGTGAGTGTTAAAAGTACATTCATCTGTGTTAATCCGACAGCCGCAGAGGTGCTGACGGAAAGCAGGCGGAACAAATTGATTATTTGAACCAGGAATACATGTTTGCAAGGCGGGGAAAGTGTTCCTGCAGCCCCTCCATAACGGTAATAATGATTAGAAATGATTTCCAGGGCAGAAAGCGGTTTTTAAATGTGGAAAAAAATATGTTAAACTGTTTAAAAAGCACAAAGTGATTTGAGTGCAGTTCTCATGTGTCCCCACAGGAGGGCGCGTCGTCCCATGGAGCACAGTGCATGGGGACAAGGTACGATGTATACCCTAAAATAGCCAGCTAAGCGTGGGTGGATTAGTTTCAAAGCATGCACACTCTGCTCATGTCAGACTTACATGAAATAGACCGGGAAAAACACCTCTATTTAGCCCCTCACAGAGCCCCAAAGGACGGACTAAGCAGCTCCAGCACGGCTCCCTCACATGCACACTCTGCTCATGTCAGACTTACATTAAAATAGACCAGGACAAGCACCTCACAGAGCCCCAAAGGACGGACTAAGCAGCTCCAGCATGGCTCCCTCACATGCACACTCTGCTCATGTCAGACTTCCATTAAAATAGACCGGGAGAAGCACCTCTTTTGGGCACCTCACAGAGCCCCAAAGGACGGCCTAATGACCTCCAGCCTCTCTCCCTCACATGGAGCTCAGGTTATTTCATACCTCCAGGAGAGGGACCGGGAAAACCACCTGTCTGTAGCCCCTGACAGAGCCCCAAAGGACGGACTGAGGACCTCCGGCAACAGTGGTACTTCCATAACCTCGTGCACCGTGAGACCCCGGGCCCCCGGACTTAAGCACTCCCCCACGGACTAAACCCAGATGTTCACACCCTACAGAACTTCATGCCCCTGGTTACCCTAAAGGGGGTGGATTTTGCGGTGCTTTGCCGTCCGCACATCGGCATCCATATTCGGCCTTATTCATGACACTACCACCCCTTCTTTGGAGGATATTCTCATGCTCCTAGTAACCCTTTAAATAGTCTGATACTGTCAGGGTTCATCACCGCACTTTACAAGCCAGAAATAATGTTTAAATGGTCGGGGAAAGTGTTTTTAAACGTATGGAAGAGAGTTTTAGCCTGTCATTTTAAAGGATATCATTTAACATGTAACCTCTCCTGGAAATGCACAGAATATGTCCATTTCCAGGAAAGATTCCATGTTAAATTATATCCTGCAAAATGACAGGCTATAACCCAGGAATAAGTGTTTGAAAGGCGGGGAAAAGTTGTTTAAAATAGTCGGAAAAGTGTTTTTAAACGTATGGAAGAGAGTTGTAGCCTGTCATTTTGCAGGATATCATTTAACATGTAACCTCTCCTGGAAATGCACAGAATATGTCCATTTCCAGGAGAGAATCCATGTTAAATTATATCCTGCAAAATGACAGGCTATAACCCATGAACAAGTGTTTGAAAGGCGGGGAAAAGTTGTTTAAAATAGTCTGATACCTCCAGGGCGCATCACCGCATTTTACAAGCCAGGGAAGGTGTCTGAATCCTGGGTAAACCTATTTTAAGTAGTCTGACACCTGGCACTGTATTTGCCCCTGGGAACCTTCAAGGTTATATTCATGTTTTATTATTTATTTAATAATCACATGATTTTTACAAAAACCGTATACACAGTATACATATATACAATACTAATAATAATATAACAATATACATAATAAAAACATGAAAAGTGGTGAAAATGAGAAAATGTATCCGAAAATAGTGCCTCATAATGCGGGCATGTGGACAGTAGCCAGAGACTCACAGGCACACACACATGCAGAGATCCAGGGGGCGGAGCACATGGCTTTTTTTACCCAGAAATAAGTCTCTTAGAGGCGGGGAGACTCAGAGGACAGGCTGCGTCACCTCACTTTGTAACCCAGGAAAAGAGCAGGAATTCTGGCTGCGTGAGTGTTAAAAGTACATTCATCTGTGTTAATCCGACAGCCGCAGAGGTGCTGACGGAAAGCAGGCGGAACAAATTGATTATTTGAACCAGGAATACATGTTTGCAAGGCGGGGAAAGTGTTCCTGCAGCCCCTCCATAACGGTAATAATGATTAGAAATGATTTCCAGGGCAGAAAGCGGTTTTTAAATGTGGAAAAAAATATGTTAAACTGTTTAAAAAGCACAAAGTGATTTGAGTGCAGTTCTCATGTGTCCCCACAGGAGGGCGCGTCGTCCCATGGAGCACAGTGCATGGGGACAAGGTACGATGTATACCCTAAAATAGCCAGCTAAGCGTGGGTGGATTAGTTTCAAAGCATGCACACTCTGCTCATGTCAGACTTACATGAAATAGACCGGGAAAAACACCTCTATTTAGCCCCTCACAGAGCCCCAAAGGACGGACTAAGCAGCTCCAGCACGGCTCCCTCACATGCACACTCTGCTCATGTCAGACTTACATTAAAATAGACCAGGACAAGCACCTCACAGAGCCCCAAAGGACGGACTAAGCAGCTCCAGCATGGCTCCCTCACATGCACACTCTGCTCATGTCAGACTTCCATTAAAATAGACCGGGAGAAGCACCTCACAGAGCCCCAAAGGACGGACTAAGCAGCTCCAGCACGGCTCCCTCACATGCACACTCTGCTCATGTCAGACTTCCATTCAAATTGACCGGGAAAAGCACCTCTTTTGGGCACCTCACAGAGCCCCAAAGGACGGCCTAATGACCTCCAGCCTCTCTCCCTCACATGGAGCTCAGGTTATTTCATACCTCCAGGAGAGGGACCGGGAAAACCACCTGTCTGTAGCCCCTGACAGAGCCCCAAAGGACGGACTGAGGACCTCCGGCAACAGTGGTACTTCCATAACCTCGTGCACCGTGAGACCCCGGGCCCCCGGACTTAATCACTCCCCCACGGACTAAACCCAGATGTTCACACCCTACAGAACTTCATGCCCCTGGTTACCCTAAAGGGGGTGGATTTTGCGGTGCTTTGCCGTCCGCACATCGGCATCCATATTCGGCCTTATTCATGACACTACCACCCCTTCTTTGGAGGATATTCTCATGCTCCTAGTAACCCTTTAAATAGTCTGATACTGTCAGGGTTCATCACCGCACTTTACAAGCCAGAAATAATGTTTAAATGGTCGGGGAAAGTGTTTTTAAACGTATGGAAGAGAGTTTTAGCCTGTCATTTTAAAGGATATCATTTAACATGTAACCTCTCCTGGAAATGCACAGAATATGTCCATTTCCAGGAAAGATTCCATGTTAAATTATATCCTGCAAAATGACAGGCTATAACCCAGGAATAAGTGTTTGAAAGGCGGGGAAAAGTTGTTTAAAATAGTTGGAAAAGTGTTTTTAAACGTATGGAAGAGAGTTGTAGCCTGTCATTTTGCAGGATATCATTTAACATGTAACCTCTCCTGGAAATGCACAGAATATGTCCATTTCCAGGAGAGAATCCATGTTAAATTATATCCTGCAAAATGACAGGCTATAACCCAGGAACAAGTGTTTGAAAGGCGGGGAAAAGTTGTTTAAAATAGTCTGATACCTCCAGGGCGCATCACCGCATTTTACAAGCCAGGGAAGGTGTCTGAATCCTGGGTAAACATATTTTAAGTAGTCTGACACCTGGCACTGTATTTGCCCCTGGGAACCTTCAAGGTTATATTCATGTTTTATTATTTATTTAATAATCACATGATTTTTACAAAAACCGTATACACAGTATACATATATACAATACTAATAATAATATAACAATATACATAATAAAAACATGAAAAGTGGTGAAAATGAGAAAATGTATCCGAAAATAGTGCCTCATAATGCGGGCATGTGGACAGTAGCCAGAGACTCACAGGCACACACACATGCAGAGATCCAGGGGGCGGAGCACATGGCTTTTTTTACCCAGAAATAAGTCTCTTAGAGGCGGGGAGACTCAGAGGACAGGCTGCGTCACCTCACTTTGTAACCCAGGAAAAGAGCAGGAATTCTGGCTGCGTGAGTGTTAAAAGTACATTCATCTGTGTTAATCCGACAGCCGCAGAGGTGCTGACGGAAAGCAGGCGGAACAAATTGATTATTTGAACCAGGAATACATGTTTGCAAGGCGGGGAAAGTGTTCCTGCAGCCCCTCCATAACGGTAATAATGATTAGAAATGATTTCCAGGGCAGAAAGCGGTTTTTAAATGTGGAAAAAAATATGTTAAACTGTTTAAAAAGCACAAAGTGATTTGAGTGCAGTTCTCATGTGTCCCCACAGGAGGGCGCGTCGTCCCATGGAGCACAGTGCATGGGGACAAGGTACGATGTATACCCTAAAATAGCCAGCTAAGCGTGGGTGGATTAGTTTCAAAGCATGCACACTCTGCTCATGTCAGACTTACATGAAATAGACCGGGAAAAACACCTCTGTTTAGCCCCTCACAGAGCCCCAAAGGACGGACTAAGCAGCTCCAGCACGGCTCCCTCACATGCACACTCTGCTCATGTCAGACTTACATTAAAATAGACCAGGACAAGCACCTCACAGAGCCCCAAAGGACGGACTAAGCAGCTCCAGCATGGCTCCCTCACATGCACACTCTGCTCATGTCAGACTTCCATTAAAATAGACCGGGAGAAGCACCTCACAGAGCCCCAAAGGACGGACTAAGCAGCTCCAGCACGGCTCCCTCACATGCACACTCTGCTCATGTCAGACTTCCATTCAAATTGACCGGGAAAAGCACCTCTTTTGGGCACCTCACAGAGCCCCAAAGGACGGCCTAATGACCTCCAGCCTCTCTCCCTCACATGGAGCTCAGGTTATTTCATACCTCCAGGAGAGGGACCGGGAAAACCACCTCTCTGTAGCCCCTGACAGAGCCCCAAAGGACGGACTGAGGACCTCCGGCAACAGTGGTACTTCCATAACCTCGTGCACCGTGAGACCCCGGGCCCCCGGACTTAAGCACTCCCCCACGGACTAAACCCAGATGTTCACACCCTACAGAACTTCATGCCCCTGGTTACCCTAAAGGGGGTGGATTTTGCGGTGCTTTACCGTCCGCACATCGGCATCCATATTCGGCCTTATTCATGACACTACCACCCCTTCTTTGGAGGATATTCTCATGCTCCTAGTAACCCTTTAAATAGTATGATACTGTCAGGGTTCATCACCGCACTTTACAAGCCAGAAATAATGTTTAAATGGTCGGGGAAAGTGTTTTTAAACGTATGGAAGAGAGTTTTAGCCTGTCATTTTAAAGGATATCATTTAACATGTAACCTCTCCTGGAAATGCACAGAATATGTCCATTTCCAGGAAAGATTCCATGTTAAATTATATCCTGCAAAATGACAGGCTATAACCCAGGAATAAGTGTTTGAAAGGCGGGGAAAAGTTGTTTAAAATAGTCGGAAAAGTGTTTTTAAACGTATGGAAGAGAGTTGTAGCCTGTCATTTTGCAGGATATCATTTAACATGTAACCTCTCCTGGAAATGCACAGAATATGTCCATTTCCAGGAGAGATTCCATGTTAAATTATATCCTGCAAAATGACAGGCTATAACCCAGGAACAAGTGTTTGAAAGGCGGGGAAAAGTTGTTTAAAATAGTTGGAAAAGTGTTTTTAAACGTATGGAAGAGAGTTGTAGCCTGTCATTTTGCAGGATATCATTTAACATGTAACCTCTCCTGGAAATGCACAGAATATGTCCATTTCCAGGAGAGAATCCATGTTAAATTATATCCTGCAAAATGACAGGCTATAACCCAGGAACAAGTGTTTGAAAGGCGGGGAAAAGTTGTTTAAAATAGTCTGATACCTCCAGGGCGCATCACCGCATTTTACAAGCCAGGGAAGGTGTCTGAATCCTGGGTAAACATATTTTAAGTAGTCTGACACCTGGCACTGTATTTGCCCCTGGGAACCTTCAAGGTTATATTCATGTTTTATTATTTATTTAATAATCACATGATTTTTACAAAAACCGTATACACAGTATACATATATACAATACTAATAATAATATAACAATATACATAATAAAAACATGAAAAGTGGTGAAAATGAGAAAATGTATCCGAAAATAGTGCCTCATAATGCGGGCATGTGGACAGTAGCCAGAGACTCACAGGCACACACACATGCAGAGATCCAGGGGGCGGAGCACATGGCTTTTTTTACCCAGAAATAAGTCTCTTAGAGGCGGGGAGACTCAGAGGACAGGCTGCGTCACCTCACTTTGTAACCCAGGAAAAGAGCAGGAATTCTGGCTGCGTGAGTGTTAAAAGTACATTCATCTGTGTTAATCCGACAGCCGCAGAGGTGCTGACGGAAAGCAGGCGGAACAAATTGATTATTTGAACCAGGAATACATGTTTGCAAGGCGGGGAAAGTGTTCCTGCAGCCCCTCCATAACGGTAATAATGATTAGAAATGATTTCCAGGGCAGAAAGCGGTTTTTAAATGTGGAAAAAAATATGTTAAACTGTTTAAAAAGCACAAAGTGATTTGAGTGCAGTTCTCATGTGTCCCCACAGGAGGGCGCGTCGTCCCATGGAGCACAGTGCATGGGGACAAGGTACGATGTATACCCTAAAATAGCCAGCTAAGCGTGGGTGGATTAGTTTCAAAGCATGCACACTCTGCTCATGTCAGACTTACATGAAATAGACCGGGAAAAACACCTCTATTTAGCCCCTCACAGAGCCCCAAAGGACGGACTAAGCAGCTCCAGCACGGCTCCCTCACATGCACACTCTGCTCATGTCAGACTTACATTAAAATAGACCAGGACAAGCACCTCACAGAGCCCCAAAGGACGGACTAAGCAGCTCCAGCATGGCTCCCTCACATGCACACTCTGCTCATGTCAGACTTCCATTAAAATAGACCGGGAGAAGCACCTCACAGAGCCCCAAAGGACGGACTAAGCAGCTCCAGCACGGCTCCCTCACATGCACACTCTGCTCATGTCAGACTTCCATTCAAATTGACCGGGAAAAGCACCTCTTTTGGACCTCACAGAGCCCCAAAGGACGGCCTAATGACCTCCAGCCTCTCTCCCTCACATGGAGCTCAGGTTATTTCATACCTCCAGGAGAGGGACCGGGAAAACCACCTCTCTGTAGCCCCTGACAGAGCCCCAAAGGACGGACTGAGGACCTCCGGCAACAGTGGTACTTCCATAACCTCGTGCACCGTGAGACCCCGGGCCCCCGGACTTAAGCACTCCCCCACGGACTAAACCCAGATGTTCACACCCTACAGAACTTCATGCCCCTGGTTACCCTAAAGGGGGTGGATTTTTGCGGTGCTTTACCGTCCGCACATCGGCATCCATATTCGGCACTTATTCATGACACTACCACCCCTTCTTTGGAGGATATTCTCATGCTCCTAGTAACCCTTTAAATAGTATGATACTGTCAGGGTTCATCACCGCACTTTACAAGCCATAAATAATGTTTAAATGGTCGGGGAAAGTGTTTTTAAACGTATGGAAGAGAGTTTTAGCCTGTCATTTTAAAGGATATCATTTAACATGTAACCTCTCCTGGAAATGCACAGAATATGTCCATTTCCAGGAAAGATTCCATGTTAAATTATATCCTGCAAAATGACAGGCTATAACCCAGGAATAAGTGTTTGAAAGGCGGGGAAAAGTTGTTTAAAATAGTCGGAAAAGTGTTTTTAAACGTATGGAAGAGAGTTGTAGCCTGTCATTTTGCAGGATATCATTTAACATGTAACCTCTCCTGGAAATGCACAGAATATGTCCATTTCCAGGAGAGATTCCATGTTAAATTATATCCTGCAAAATGACAGGCTATAACCCAGGAACAAGTGTTTGAAAGGCGGGGAAAAGTTGTTTAAAATAGTTGGAAAAGTGTTTTTAAACGTATGGAAGAGAGTTGTAGCCTGTCATTTTGCAGGATATCATTTAACATGTAACCTCTCCTGGAAATGCACAGAATATGTCCATTTCCAGGAGAGAATCCATGTTAAATTATATCCTGCAAAATGACAGGCTATAACCCAGGAACAAGTGTTTGAAAGGCGGGGAAAAGTTGTTTAAAATAGTCTGATACCTCCAGGGCGCATCACCGCATTTTACAAGCCAAGGAAGGTGTCTGAATCCTGGGTAAACCTATTTTAAGTAGTCTGACACCTGGCACTGTATTTGCCCCTGGGAACCTTCAAGGTTATATTCATGTTTTATTATTTATTTAATAATCACATGATTTTTACAAAAACCGTATACACAGTATACATATATACAATACTAATAATAATATAACAATATACATAATAAAAACATGAAAAGTGGTGAAAATGAGAAAATGTATCCGAAAATAGTGCCTCATAATGCGGGCATGTGGACAGTAGCCAGAGACTCACAGGCACACACACATGCAGAGATCCAGGGGGCGGAGCACATGGCTTTTTTTACCCAGAAATAAGTCTCTTAGAGGCGGGGAGACTCAGAGGACAGGCTGCGTCACCTCACTTTGTAACCCAGGAAAAGAGCAGGAATTCTGGCTGCGTGAGTGTTAAAAGTACATTCATCTGTGTTAATCCGACAGCCGCAGAGGTGCTGACGGAAAGCAGGCGGAACAAATTGATTATTTGAACCAGGAATACATGTTTGCAAGGCGGGGAAAGTGTTCCTGCAGCCCCTCCATAACGGTAATAATGATTAGAAATGATTTCCAGGGCAGAAAGCGGTTTTTAAATGTGGAAAAAAATATGTTAAACTGTTTAAAAAGCACAAAGTGATTTGAGTGCAGTTCTCATGTGTCCCCACAGGAGGGCGCGTCGTCCCATGGAGCACAGTGCATGGGGACAAGGTACGATGTATACCCTAAAATAGCCAGCTAAGCGTGGGTGGATTAGTTTCAAAGCATGCACACTCTGCTCATGTAAGACTTACATTAAATAGACCGGGAAAAACACCTCTATTTAGCCCCTCACAGAGCCCCAAAGGACGGACTAAGCAGCTCCAGCACGGCTCCCTCACATGCACACTCTGCTCATGTCAGACTTACATTAAAATAGACCAGGACAAGCACCTCACAGAGCCCCAAAGGACGGACTAAGCAGCTCCAGCACGGCTCCCTCACATGCACACTCTGCTCATGTCAGACTTCCATTAAAATAGACCGGGAGAAGCACCTCACAGAGCCCCAAAGGACGGACTAAGCAGCTCCAGCACGGCTCCCTCACATGCACACTCTGCTCATGTCAGACTTCCATTCAAATTGACCGGGAAAAGCACCTCTTTTGGGCACCTCACAGAGCCCCAAAGGACGGCCTAATGACCTCCAGCCTCTCTCCCTCACATGGAGCTCAGGTTATTTCATACCTCCAGGAGAGGGACCGGGAAAACCACCTCTCTGTAGCCCCTGACAGAGCCCCAAAGGACGGACTGAGGACCTCCGGCAACAGTGGTACTTCCATAACCTCGTGCACCGTGAGACCCCGGGCCCCCGGACTTAAGCACTCCCCCACGGACTAAACCCAGATGTTCACACCCTACAGAACTTCATGCCCCTGGTTACCCTAAAGGGGGTGGATTTTTGCGGTGCTTTACCGTCCGCACATCGGCATCCATATTCGGCCTTATTCATGACACTACCACCCCTTCTTTGGAGGATATTCTCATGCTCCTAGTAACCCTTTAAATAGTATGATACTGTCAGGGTTCATCACCGCACTTTACAAGCCATAAATAATGTTTAAATGGTCGGGGAAAGTGTTTTTAAACGTATGGAAGAGAGTTTTAGCCTGTCATTTTAAAGGATATCATTTAACATGTAACCTCTCCTGGAAATGCACAGAATATGTCCATTTCCAGGAAAGATTCCATGTTAAATTATATCCTGCAAAATGACAGGCTATAACCCAGGAATAAGTGTTTGAAAGGCGGGGAAAAGTTGTTTAAAATAGTCGGAAAAGTGTTTTTAAACGTATGGAAGAGAGTTGTAGCCTGTCATTTTGCAGGATATCATTTAACATGTAACCTCTCCTGGAAATGCACAGAATATGTCCATTTCCAGGAGAGATTCCATGTTAAATTATATCCTGCAAAATGACAGGCTATAACCCAGGAACAAGTGTTTGAAAGGCGGGGAAAAGTTGTTTAAAATAGTTGGAAAAGTGTTTTTAAACGTATGGAAGAGAGTTGTAGCCTGTCATTTTGCAGGATATCATTTAACATGTAACCTCTCCTGGAAATGCACAGAATATGTCCATTTCCAGGAGAGAATCCATGTTAAATTATATCCTGCAAAATGACAGGCTATAACCCAGGAACAAGTGTTTGAAAGGCGGGGAAAAGTTGTTTAAAATAGTCTGATACCTCCAGGGCGCATCACCGCATTTTACAAGCCAAGGAAGGTGTCTGAATCCTGGGTAAACCTATTTTAAGTAGTCTGACACCTGGCACTGTATTTGCCCCTGGGAACCTTCAAGGTTATATTCATGTTTTATTATTTATTTAATAATCACATGATTTTTACAAAAACCGTATACACAGTATACATATATACAATACTAATAATAATATAACAATATACATAATAAAAACATGAAAAGTGGTGAAAATGAGAAAATGTATCCGAAAATAGTGCCTCATAATGCGGGCATGTGGACAGTAGCCAGAGACTCACAGGCACACACACATGCAGAGATCCAGGGGGCGGAGCACATGGCTTTTTTTACCCAGAAATAAGTCTCTTAGAGGCGGGGAGACTCAGAGGACAGGCTGCGTCACCTCACTTTGTAACCCAGGAAAAGAGCAGGAATTCTGGCTGCGTGAGTGTTAAAAGTACATTCATCTGTGTTAATCCGACAGCCGCAGAGGTGCTGACGGAAAGCAGGCGGAACAAATTGATTATTTGAACCAGGAATACATGTTTGCAAGGCGGGGAAAGTGTTCCTGCAGCCCCTCCATAACGGTAATAATGATTAGAAATGATTTCCAGGGCAGAAAGCGGTTTTTAAATGTGGAAAAAAATATGTTAAACTGTTTAAAAAGCACAAAGTGATTTGAGTGCAGTTCTCATGTGTCCCCACAGGAGGGCGCGTCGTCCCATGGAGCACAGTGCATGGGGACAAGGTACGATGTATACCCTAAAATAGCCAGCTAAGCGTGGGTGGATTAGTTTCAAAGCATGCACACTCTGCTCATGTAAGACTTACATTAAATAGACCGGGAAAAACACCTCTATTTAGCCCCTCACAGAGCCCCAAAGGACGGACTAAGCAGCTCCAGCACGGCTCCCTCACATGCACACTCTGCTCATGTCAGACTTACATTAAAATAGACCAGGACAAGCACCTCACAGAGCCCCAAAGGACGGACTAAGCAGCTCCAGCACGGCTCCCTCACATGCACACTCTGCTCATGTCAGACTTCCATTAAAATAGACCGGGAGAAGCACCTCACAGAGCCCCAAAGGACGGACTAAGCAGCTCCAGCACGGCTCCCTCACATGCACACTCTGCTCATGTCAGACTTCCATTCAAATTGACCGGGAAAAGCACCTCTTTTGGGCACCTCACAGAGCCCCAAAGGACGGCCTAATGACCTCCAGCCTCTCTCCCTCACATGGAGCTCAGGTTATTTCATACCTCCAGGAGAGGGACCGGGAAAACCACCTCTCTGTAGCCCCTGACAGAGCCCCAAAGGACGGACTGAGGACCTCCGGCAACAGTGGTACTTCCATAACCTCGTGCACCGTGAGACCCCGGGCCCCCGGACTTAAGCACTCCCCCACGGACTAAACCCAGATGTTCACACCCTACAGAACTTCATGCCCCTGGTTACCCTAAAGGGGGTGGATTTTTGCGGTGCTTTACCGTCCGCACATCGGCATCCATATTCGGCCTTATTCATGACACTACCACCCCTTCTTTGGAGGATATTCTCATGCTCCTAGTAACCCTTTAAATAGTATGATACTGTCAGGGTTCATCACCGCACTTTACAAGCCATAAATAATGTTTAAATGGTCGGGGAAAGTGTTTTTAAACGTATGGAAGAGAGTTTTAGCCTGTCATTTTAAAGGATATCATTTAACATGTAACCTCTCCTGGAAATGCACAGAATATGTCCATTTCCAGGAAAGATTCCATGTTAAATTATATCCTGCAAAATGACAGGCTATAACCCAGGAATAAGTGTTTGAAAGGCGGGGAAAAGTTGTTTAAAATAGTCGGAAAAGTGTTTTTAAACGTATGGAAGAGAGTTGTAGCCTGTCATTTTGCAGGATATCATTTAACATGTAACCTCTCCTGGAAATGCACAGAATATGTCCATTTCCAGGAGAGATTCCATGTTAAATTATATCCTGCAAAATGACAGGCTATAACCCAGGAACAAGTGTTTGAAAGGCGGGGAAAAGTTGTTTAAAATAGTTGGAAAAGTGTTTTTAAACGTATGGAAGAGAGTTGTAGCCTGTCATTTTGCAGGATATCATTTAACATGTAACCTCTCCTGGAAATGCACAGAATATGTCCATTTCCAGGAGAGAATCCATGTTAAATTATATCCTGCAAAATGACAGGCTATAACCCAGGAACAAGTGTTTGAAAGGCGGGGAAAAGTTGTTTAAAATAGTCTGATACCTCCAGGGCGCATCACCGCATTTTACAAGCCAAGGAAGGTGTCTGAATCCTGGGTAAACCTATTTTAAGTAGTCTGACACCTGGCACTGTATTTGCCCCTGGGAACCTTCAAGGTTATATTCATGTTTTATTATTTATTTAATAATCACATGATTTTTACAAAAACCGTATACACAGTATACATATATACAATACTAATAATAATATAACAATATACATAATAAAAACATGAAAAGTGGTGAAAATGAGAAAATGTATCCGAAAATAGTGCCTCATAATGCGGGCATGTGGACAGTAGCCAGAGACTCACAGGCACACACACATGCAGAGATCCAGGGGGCGGAGCACATGGCTTTTTTTACCCAGAAATAAGTCTCTTAGAGGCGGGGAGACTCAGAGGACAGGCTGCGTCACCTCACTTTGTAACCCAGGAAAAGAGCAGGAATTCTGGCTGCGTGAGTGTTAAAAGTACATTCATCTGTGTTAATCCGACAGCCGCAGAGGTGCTGACGGAAAGCAGGCGGAACAAATTGATTATTTGAACCAGGAATACATGTTTGCAAGGCGGGGAAAGTGTTCCTGCAGCCCCTCCATAACGGTAATAATGATTAGAAATGATTTCCAGGGCAGAAAGCGGTTTTTAAATGTGGAAAAAAATATGTTAAACTGTTTAAAAAGCACAAAGTGATTTGAGTGCAGTTCTCATGTGTCCCCACAGGAGGGCGCGTCGTCCCATGGAGCACAGTGCATGGGGACAAGGTACGATGTATACCCTAAAATAGCCAGCTAAGCGTGGGTGGATTAGTTTCAAAGCATGCACACTCTGCTCATGTAAGACTTACATTAAATAGACCGGGAAAAACACCTCTATTTAGCCCCTCACAGAGCCCCAAAGGACGGACTAAGCAGCTCCAGCACGGCTCCCTCACATGCACACTCTGCTCATGTCAGACTTACATTAAAATAGACCAGGACAAGCACCTCACAGAGCCCCAAAGGACGGACTAAGCAGCTCCAGCACGGCTCCCTCACATGCACACTCTGCTCATGTCAGACTTCCATTAAAATAGACCGGGAGAAGCACCTCACAGAGCCCCAAAGGACGGACTAAGCAGCTCCAGCACGGCTCCCTCACATGCACACTCTGCTCATGTCAGACTTCCATTCAAATTGACCGGGAAAAGCACCTCTTTTGGGCACCTCACAGAGCCCCAAAGGACGGCCTAATGACCTCCAGCCTCTCTCCCTCACATGGAGCTCAGGTTATTTCATACCTCCAGGAGAGGGACCGGGAAAACCACCTCTCTGTAGCCCCTGACAGAGCCCCAAAGGACGGACTGAGGACCTCCGGCAACAGTGGTACTTCCATAACCTCGTGCACCGTGAGACCCCGGGCCCCCGGACTTAAGCACTCCCCCACGGACTAAACCCAGATGTTCACACCCTACAGAACTTCATGCCCCTGGTTACCCTAAAGGGGGTGGATTTTTGCGGTGCTTTACCGTCCGCACATCGGCATCCATATTCGGCCTTATTCATGACACTACCACCCCTTCTTTGGAGGATATTCTCATGCTCCTAGTAACCCTTTAAATAGTATGATACTGTCAGGGTTCATCACCGCACTTTACAAGCCATAAATAATGTTTAAATGGTCGGGGAAAGTGTTTTTAAACGTATGGAAGAGAGTTTTAGCCTGTCATTTTAAAGGATATCATTTAACATGTAACCTCTCCTGGAAATGCACAGAATATGTCCATTTCCAGGAAAGATTCCATGTTAAATTATATCCTGCAAAATGACAGGCTATAACCCAGGAATAAGTGTTTGAAAGGCGGGGAAAAGTTGTTTAAAATAGTCGGAAAAGTGTTTTTAAACGTATGGAAGAGAGTTGTAGCCTGTCATTTTGCAGGATATCATTTAACATGTAACCTCTCCTGGAAATGCACAGAATATGTCCATTTCCAGGAGAGATTCCATGTTAAATTATATCCTGCAAAATGACAGGCTATAACCCAGGAACAAGTGTTTGAAAGGCGGGGAAAAGTTGTTTAAAATAGTTGGAAAAGTGTTTTTAAACGTATGGAAGAGAGTTGTAGCCTGTCATTTTGCAGGATATCATTTAACATGTAACCTCTCCTGGAAATGCACAGAATATGTCCATTTCCAGGAGAGAATCCATGTTAAATTATATCCTGCAAAATGACAGGCTATAACCCAGGAACAAGTGTTTGAAAGGCGGGGAAAAGTTGTTTAAAATAGTCTGATACCTCCAGGGCGCATCACCGCATTTTACAAGCCAAGGAAGGTGTCTGAATCCTGGGTAAACCTATTTTAAGTAGTCTGACACCTGGCACTGTATTTGCCCCTGGGAACCTTCAAGGTTATATTCATGTTTTATTATTTATTTAATAATCACATGATTTTTACAAAAACCGTATACACAGTATACATATATACAATACTAATAATAATATAACAATATACATAATAAAAACATGAAAAGTGGTGAAAATGAGAAAATGTATCCGAAAATAGTGCCTCATAATGCGGGCATGTGGACAGTAGCCAGAGACTCACAGGCACACACACATGCAGAGATCCAGGGGGCGGAGCACATGGCTTTTTTTACCCAGAAATAAGTCTCTTAGAGGCGGGGAGACTCAGAGGACAGGCTGCGTCACCTCACTTTGTAACCCAGGAAAAGAGCAGGAATTCTGGCTGCGTGAGTGTTAAAAGTACATTCATCTGTGTTAATCCGACAGCCGCAGAGGTGCTGACGGAAAGCAGGCGGAACAAATTGATTATTTGAACCAGGAATACATGTTTGCAAGGCGGGGAAAGTGTTCCTGCAGCCCCTCCATAACGGTAATAATGATTAGAAATGATTTCCAGGGCAGAAAGCGGTTTTTAAATGTGGAAAAAAATATGTTAAACTGTTTAAAAAGCACAAAGTGATTTGAGTGCAGTTCTCATGTGTCCCCACAGGAGGGCGCGTCGTCCCATGGAGCACAGTGCATGGGGACAAGGTACGATGTATACCCTAAAATAGCCAGCTAAGCGTGGGTGGATTAGTTTCAAAGCATGCACACTCTGCTCATGTAAGACTTACATTAAATAGACCGGGAAAAACACCTCTATTTAGCCCCTCACAGAGCCCCAAAGGACGGACTAAGCAGCTCCAGCACGGCTCCCTCACATGCACACTCTGCTCATGTCAGACTTACATTAAAATAGACCAGGACAAGCACCTCACAGAGCCCCAAAGGACGGACTAAGCAGCTCCAGCACGGCTCCCTCACATGCACACTCTGCTCATGTCAGACTTCCATTAAAATAGACCGGGAGAAGCACCTCACAGAGCCCCAAAGGACGGACTAAGCAGCTCCAGCACGGCTCCCTCACATGCACACTCTGCTCATGTCAGACTTCCATTCAAATTGACCGGGAAAAGCACCTCTTTTGGGCACCTCACAGAGCCCCAAAGGACGGCCTAATGACCTCCAGCCTCTCTCCCTCACATGGAGCTCAGGTTATTTCATACCTCCAGGAGAGGGACCGGGAAAACCACCTCTCTGTAGCCCCTGACAGAGCCCCAAAGGACGGACTGAGGACCTCCGGCAACAGTGGTACTTCCATAACCTCGTGCACCGTGAGACCCCGGGCCCCCGGACTTAAGCACTCCCCCACGGACTAAACCCAGATGTTCACACCCTACAGAACTTCATGCCCCTGGTTACCCTAAAGGGGGTGGATTTTTGCGGTGCTTTACCGTCCGCACATCGGCATCCATATTCGGCCTTATTCATGACACTACCACCCCTTCTTTGGAGGATATTCTCATGCTCCTAGTAACCCTTTAAATAGTATGATACTGTCAGGGTTCATCACCGCACTTTACAAGCCATAAATAATGTTTAAATGGTCGGGGAAAGTGTTTTTAAACGTATGGAAGAGAGTTTTAGCCTGTCATTTTAAAGGATATCATTTAACATGTAACCTCTCCTGGAAATGCACAGAATATGTCCATTTCCAGGAAAGATTCCATGTTAAATTATATCCTGCAAAATGACAGGCTATAACCCAGGAATAAGTGTTTGAAAGGCGGGGAAAAGTTGTTTAAAATAGTCGGAAAAGTGTTTTTAAACGTATGGAAGAGAGTTGTAGCCTGTCATTTTGCAGGATATCATTTAACATGTAACCTCTCCTGGAAATGCACAGAATATGTCCATTTCCAGGAGAGATTCCATGTTAAATTATATCCTGCAAAATGACAGGCTATAACCCAGGAACAAGTGTTTGAAAGGCGGGGAAAAGTTGTTTAAAATAGTTGGAAAAGTGTTTTTAAACGTATGGAAGAGAGTTGTAGCCTGTCATTTTGCAGGATATCATTTAACATGTAACCTCTCCTGGAAATGCACAGAATATGTCCATTTCCAGGAGAGAATCCATGTTAAATTATATCCTGCAAAATGACAGGCTATAACCCAGGAACAAGTGTTTGAAAGGCGGGGAAAAGTTGTTTAAAATAGTCTGATACCTCCAGGGCGCATCACCGCATTTTACAAGCCAAGGAAGGTGTCTGAATCCTGGGTAAACCTATTTTAAGTAGTCTGACACCTGGCACTGTATTTGCCCCTGGGAACCTTCAAGGTTATATTCATGTTTTATTATTTATTTAATAATCACATGATTTTTACAAAAACCGTATACACAGTATACATATATACAATACTAATAATAATATAACAATATACATAATAAAAACATGAAAAGTGGTGAAAATGAGAAAATGTATCCGAAAATAGTGCCTCATAATGCGGGCATGTGGACAGTAGCCAGAGACTCACAGGCACACACACATGCAGAGATCCAGGGGGCGGAGCACATGGCTTTTTTTACCCAGAAATAAGTCTCTTAGAGGCGGGGAGACTCAGAGGACATGCTGCGTCACCTCACTTTGTAACCCAGGAAAAGAGCAGGAATTCTGGCTGCGTGAGTGTTAAAAGTACATTCATCTGTGTTAATCCGACAGCCGCAGAGGTGCTGACGGAAAGCAGGCGGAACAAATTGATTATTTGAACCAGGAATACATGTTTGCAAGGCGGGGAAAGTGTTCCTGCAGCCCCTCCATAACGGTAATAATGATTAGAAATGATTTCCAGGGCAGAAAGCGGTTTTTAAATGTGGAAAAAAATATGTTAAACTGTTTAAAAAGCACAAAGTGATTTGAGTGCAGTTCTCATGTGTCCCCACAGGGGGGCGCGTCGTCCCATGGAGCACAGTGCATGGGGACAAGGTACGATGTATACCCTAAAATAGCCAGCTAAGCGTGGGTGGATTAGTTTCAAAGCATGCACACTCTGCTCATGTCAGACTTACATTAAATAGACCGTTAAAAACACCTCTGTTTAGCCCCTCACAGAGCCCCAAAGGACGGACTAAGCAGCTCCAGCACGGCTCCCTCACATGCACACTCTGCTCATGTCAGACTTACATTAAAATAGACCAGGACAAGCACCTCACAGAGCCCCAAAGGACGGACTAAGCAGCTCCAGCATGGCTCCCTCACATGCACACTCTGCTCATGTCAGACTTACATTAAATAGACCGGGAAAAACACCTCTATTTAGCCCCTCACAGAGCCCCAAAGGACGGACTAAGCAGCTCCAGCACGGCTCCCTCACATGCACACTCTGCTCATGTCAGACTTACATTAAAATAGACCAGGACAAGCACCTCACAGAGCCCCAAAGGACGGACTAAGCAGCTCCAGCATGGCTCCCTCACATGCACACTCTGCTCATGTCAGACTTCCATTAAAATAGACCGGGAGAAGCACCTCACAGAGCCCCAAAGGACGGACTAAGCAGCTCCAGCACGGCTCCCTCACATGCACACTCTGCTCATGTCAGACTTCCATTCAAATTGACCGGGAAAAGCACCTCTTTTGGGCACCTCACAGAGCCCCAAAGGACGGCCTAATGACCTCCAGCCTCTCTCCCTCACATGGAGCTCAGGTTATTTCATACCTCCAGGAGAGGGACCGGGAAAACCACCTGTCTGTAGCCCCTGACAGAGCCCCAAAGGACGG